>NW_007577785.1:421482-479647 GCF_000690725.1 Stegastes partitus
AGATAGATAGATAGATAGATAGATAGATAGATAGATAGATAGATAGATAGATAGATAGATAGATAGATAGATAGATAGATAGATAGATAGAACAAATATATCAGACTCAGAAATGCCCTGCTGCTTAGAAAAGTCTACACTGAAAAGCCATGTTGTTTCTTTTTCTTATGTAGATTGTCAGGCTTTGAGCACAACACAATTCCACTAACCTCTATTGTATTGAGGTTGTAGCACAAACCTCGCTGGCAGAGATCTCAACACCTTGGCAAACACAACCAAAACTCCTTGCATGACTAGATAGTACTGGGAAAGGTGGGGAAATGTGTTTATTTGTTATATGGGTGAACTGACATTAGGTACAGCTTTCACTGTGCACCTGTATTTCAATGAATCAGTTGTCTGGCACATTAAACCGTGTACACAAGGTGCTGCCAATGTGTGAGGAACGCAAGACTTTCCCTTGGAGAGCAGACAGCACTCAACAGACAACTGCTTGTTGTCACACATAGGTTATGTAGGCCAGGATATGTCGAGTGGCGAGTACAAAGGAGAGCACTCAGCACCTCCCCCTAAAAACTGTTCATAAATACTGCAGGGTGACGCTTTGTCTTTCTGCTGCACTGAACCTACCCTCGCCTACAAGACAGCTGTGCTTTGGCAATGTGCTTCACATCCGTACACAGCATTCAGTCTGACAGCCCCCATATATAGTGATGTATTGTTGTAAATGTTTAAATGCTTTTACTGCCATGCCATTAAAAAAAACACACAGTAATGTACTTCCCCAGAAGCATGTGATGTAGAAATGGGGAAAAAAAAGGGTGTGTGTGAAGCGGTTGGAGATAAGTTGGAATATGACTGATCAGACTGCACACACCTATTAATCTGACGTCTTTACTTGTGGAATTGTACAATTTACCAACGTTATTTATCTAGTTTGCACAGCTGACAGCATAAAGCTTTGCATATACAGTAAGGCTCTGTGGTGGAAGTGGTGATGTTGTGCATAAGCTCTTTAAGGTCAGAGCGGTTTCAAATAGCAGGGAGGGTGAATCACACACAGCAGACACACCTGATTAAAAACTTAAACCTCTCTGCAGGAAATGTTTCTTCGTTTAGAAAAGGTGTAATTCTGAAAAAAAAAGTCAGCTTTTGACAGGCGAATGTTGAGGAGTTTTGCATTTCAGCATGAAGCCTGACACTTGTTTACATAGTAAATTCAAACCTGTCCAGCTTACAACCTGATATAGCTGCTTATTTGGATGAAAAGCACCCCATAAAAAAAAACTTATTTGCATAAAACCTTTGATTTAACACAGATGAATGCGCGCAAGAAAGAAACAGCCGCTTTGTTGAGATTAGAAGAGTTTATTTGTCACATTAGTCAGAATTACCTGTGTTGGTGTCAGCCGTGTAGAATAGGAGCAGTGCAGGAGGCGAGGGGAGAGGAGAGGTGAAACAGAAGCACAGCAAGGGAGAACCACTGTAGGGTAGGGAGAAAAAATGGAGAAAGAAAAGGAAGAAAGAGACGCATTCATTCAGCACCTCATTGCCTCATAAGGTGCTCCCTCACCTCCTCCTACTGATAATAACTATCTTTGCACACTGTGAGCCACAGGAGAGAGGAAAAGCTCCCTTTGCTCCTGCTTCATACCTCCTAGGAGAGCTTGATGGGTGTGAGAGGAACCCGCGCAGCTCTGTTGGACTGAACCTCTTCTCCCCTCAGTGTGGTGGCTGGAAGGATGTCTGGTATGACAGCTGGAAGTCTGTTGTGATGGAGGAGGGCTGTGGAGTTAGATAAACTACCAACTGATGTCTGCTTTAGAAGGCACCAGGATCTGTGATACAGGCACTCGTGCAAAAAAGACTGAACTCGAATGGGAGAGACAGGCAGTGAGATTAAAGGGGAGGGATGTATGGCAAGATTACGGTGACCATATGTCCCCTCGCCTTTCGGTGTAACCTCTGCCTCTCCCCTTTGACTAAATGGCTTATCCCTCACTGTGCCAAAATCAAAGAAGTCATCATAAACCCACCGTGTAAACAAAATGGAGCAGGGGGGAGGTAGGGAGGGAGAGGGGCAAGATTATCAACCAGTCTTCCTCACGAGTCCTAATTCTTGGTTGTCTCTTTGCTGTTTTGCACATGAGCAGATGCTAGAACAGATGAACACTGTGGCTTTGGAAAGGTCAAGTTATGTTGGCCTCTCTGTAAAATTGGCAATAATCTTTGACCAACATGGCTAACTACCAATGTAGTGATTAAACTGTGAGTCATTATTTTTTTTTACTATTATTTCTAGAATGAATATTTTCTTTCTTTTCTTTAAGAAGAAAGAAAAGTAGGAAGAAAAAAACAAAAAAAACCTTTGGATTTATACCTGGACCAAATCAAACTCCCCTTTGCGCCACTAAAGTACAATTTTCCCCACCTGGTACTGCTGTGCCAGTCATTACTTCTCAGTTCTTACAGACAAAACCTTTTCCTCCATGTGGTTTTGTTCACCTCCTCTTTTCATCAGGGTCAATTGAGGAGCCAAGTTCCGCTATAGTACGAGAGTTGTATGAGCATTTTCTGTCCCTGCTTTTGCTAGATACGTTTTTGTCTGACTCCGTCTGGACCTCTGCCTGCTGTTGTGCAAAACAAGGGAAGCCATACACTTCTAAGATGACAAAGTTATGCGCCACACTGCTGATGCTACAAGCTCATCCTAGTTTCCCTTCCTCCCTATTTTCGCTTCCCCTTTTCATCATTTTTTTTTGTCTCTACTACTCCTGAATTTAAACTCTTATGCTAACTTTTCAGTCCTCTGTCAGTTCTCCCTCCCTTTTCCTTTATAGCCCTCCTCTTCATACAACTTCATACCCACGTCTTGCCACGCTTCACGAATTGTAGTCTTTTCCTGAAATTTGAGTCACATGCTGCCTCTTATCCAAATGTAAGTATGTGGCAGGCCTCCGCTTTTAGTTGTCAGTCAAAACTACAAGCCTCCACTCATCACAGTGTCATAGATGCTGATGAGAAAAAGACTGTAACCTCTATTCTCATACGAGCATCCGGCAACAGTTCAGTGGCCCCATCAATCCCACCTCCATCAGCTTGACAGAGCCGTAATAACGCAAATCGCTGTGACTTTCAAATGCAAAATGAAGGCAAATCAGTAGTCTGCTCACATCTTATGCCTTTCTCACAATGATACAAAAAATCATGGAAGGTGATGTTATGAATAATAAAATTTTGTTTCATGGTTACAGTATATTATCCAAGGAGAGCCGGTGTTCTTTCTTTTTTTCTTTGTTTAAACTGATTTTCTAATGTTGACTTAGGAAAACGAGTTGATGTAACATCTACAGAGCTACAGTAAGCAGCTAAAAGCTGGAGTCTGACACCCACTCAGGGTTTTACACCCACACTTGCCCAGCACCATTATGACTTTTTCTCTGTTGGCAACAGCACAGTACCCCTGGAACAATTGATGGTTCAGTGCCTTGCTCAACTGCACTTTGATGGTAGCTGTTGAGGCTAAGAGTGGTATTCACTGAGCCTTCTGTAGTCGGTCCAGATCTGGCAGATTTTCAGTCAGAACGCTGTTTCTCTAACCTCCAGGCTACTTCTGAAGTCAAGTGTGCACAATCCTAGAAAACCATCAAAGCCTGTTTTGAAAATGTTTCACTTTGTTTAGAGGCATGGTGCCGAGTAATGCCAGATTAGGTCACCCACTGCTGGTGTAGAGTACCCCTCCAATACAGATCTCTTCGCTGGCAATGTATTATCGTTTCATTTCAGCTAATTAAATTTTATTCTCTTTTATTACCATCCTCTCCTCATTTTCCCTCTGCAACATCCTGTCAGACTGTTATATTTGTTTAAATCATTGAGCTTGAATTTGAACAAACTTCCCCCACTGACAGTTTAGTTTCCTTATCATTCTTGAAACAGTCTATGAGCATATGCTACACAGATCCTGCCCAGGGGCTGTCCTTGGGTTATTTTATCAGTGGCGACTATCACAAGCCCACTTTTTCCAGTGAACGACAAGCAGCAACAGTCCCAATGTGGTCTCTGTTTCAGCAGCACTGGCCATTTCTACTGCAACCTACTGCAGTGTCTCTAAACATTTATGATCTGTTTAATATAAGTTATAATTAATACTATATGAGGTAGTAAATTCTGTAATCACTGTCAATGATCAGAAAGAAAGCTTTCCAGGGAAATCAGACAGTATCTTCTTTTTTTTATGATTCCTTTTTATCAAAATTTTTCCAAGGTGTAGTCAAAAAAAGATAAACTAAAAGACATTTTGTTTTCCGCTCCAATTTCATGGTCCAAACTCACAAGGTTTGTCTGTTTCCTGCTGCACAAAAAACAATAACCACAGCAGTTTACAGGAAATGGGGTCCTCTTGAGGTAAAGACAGCTTACAATATACTTCCTGTAGTAGACAATGAAAAGATAACTAAGGAAAAATACAAAGTAGCTCTGGACTGTGCTTCAGGTCAAATGTTAAATGTTTTATTTTAGAGTTAAATTAGGTTCTAGTTAAGTTGAGTTTTAAATGCAATATTATACCCTTTATTTTATTTAAACTGCATACGGTAAATCTTTGACTGTTGTAAAAAAAAAATAAAATAAGATCATTCACCTGATTTTCTCTCTTTGTTTTTGTTCATTTGCTTTAGTGGAGGAAAGAGGGTTGAGATCCTAAAATTACACCATTGTTTCCAAGCTAATGACTGGTCATGACTCACCAAAGTGTCTGCACGGGCACGCAGGGTCTACTGCAATCACTACCATGCCGGTGCATTCCCTAACTACAAATGAATCCATCTCTCATTTTTATAGCATGATAATGTCACATACCACAAGGCTACGGCTGGTCAGGAATGGGCCCACAAACATGACAAACTCAGCACACTGCAGCCTTCCCTGTCAGTGGATCCCATTAAATAAGGAACAGGATGGTGTAAGAGGGGACGACACCCTTCAACCGGAGGGTTCAGTTTCAGGACCCTGTGACTGGAAGCAACATAAATCTACCTTGTTTGCCTTTTTTTTTTTTAGGGGGATATAATGTCATGCTCAAAGAGAATACCAGTTCTGAGGAACTGCTTAACAAGAGAACCTCTGTAATTTCTCTTTGTTGGCATTAGTTGGAGGTTGAATAAACATTCCACTGCTGAGATCACATTCAGTCAGTCTAACATTACTGTCGGAATAGGAGTCGCCATGAACCTGCAGAGTCAACATTTTCATCACCCTTTACCATCTGCACAGCACTTAACTAAGCCTGTTTGGAGGGCAAAACAAGGTGCAAGTCAGTGTTAAAAGATTATCCTCTATTTTTGTATCTTCTGAATATATTACACGTGTTGCATCATAAAGCATCTGCCAGTAATACTACGATAATCACTGATGCTAAATATAGATAGACCTGTGCTGTCAGTTTCTACCAGCAGAGCGCTATCAGGGGAAAGAGGTGTTTAAGGGAAGCTTGCCAAATGCGATTTCAGACAGAAATACACCAAGCCAACTGTTTGGATTTAAAGTGCACAAAAGGCTGCAGCCAATGAATCAAGTTCCAATGGCTTAATGGAAACGCTGAACTGCCCTCTATTTTGCAGTATTTTCCTTCATTTGACATCTTGTGTTTTTAAATCTATTATTAATGTTCTGTACCTCCTGTGTGCCACATTGTGTCTGTTTACATGGGAAGTAATAGAATACCAAGACTGAACAAATTAGCCATGTCCCCACAGATCGTTGCGTAGAATAATTAGTGAAGACAATGCATATTATGGAAATGTTTTCATTGCAATCATCTAGACAGCAGAAAATGTAAAGCTATGTTTTTTAAATTTTTATTTTAAAATTCAGCAGAGTTAGGGCACATATGGCACACAATGCAGGGAGGTTACATTAGGGTAAACTTGTGCAAAAAAAAACAAAAAACCTTTAAAACTATTTCAACAAAGCATGGTATCCTTTTCTATTGTTGTGAATGGAATCTGTTTTTGCTTTTTTTCCACTATACCCAACCAGTCTCCCCTGAAAATCTGTGTTTTTCCTTTGTTGTTGAGGCTAATTCCCAGTGTTCACATGTTCTACTTTAGATATAAATGTACAAAGTCATAGTAGAATACAGTAGTGTGTTTTTAAATAGCAAGAGGACAATGTTGCGTGTCTCTGTGGGAAAACACTGTGAGTGACATAGTTGAATAAAACCAAACAGTAAAATATAAGATGGCGTTGTTATGCTGAGAGAAAACAACACTTCTTCTTTTTTTCTATTTGAATATAGCACCTGCATGATAACACGGCATACATATATGTATTAAAAACACTAAGAGAGGTGTGTTTTGGAAAAGATGTCACATTTAACACATTTGATGCCTGGATTCAACTTTCAATCTGTAATCATTACTACCTGGTTGGTAAATTGTGTTGCCCAATTTATGTCAGAGCAGTCACTGCAAATCAAATTTTATTTTGGTTTGGTTATTTGGTTATACAATAACAGCCCATCACCAGGGGACAGATAGAGTTCTTTAGGATGAAGAACTCTTCCTTTATTCTGTTCGTCACGCAGATAAACAGCTGATAGAAAGATTGCCTAAATTTGGAAAGTCATTCTTTGGCTTCACTATCACCCCTCTGGCTTTGGATGGTGTGTTGATATTGACGTAGTACATTTGCCAAACTCCTGAGCAAGAACAGCTGTAAGCACTTTCAAAGTAATAGGTTTTTGGCTGTAGATGTGTAAAGTGCCACGTGTTGCAGGTACATTTTCAAATGAATTCCTGTCATATTTATGGACAAATGCTACAGTGAAACAATGCCCAATTAAGGCTGTCAAATTCCCAGAACAGATTTATTCTGTAATTTAGGAAGAGCAGATAACCTTCTCTTATGCAATACTTCTCTTTGGATATTTTAAACTCATAAATAGCGAGAAACTGTTTTGCTTCCTAATTTTATCCACTCGATCAAAAGTAGCCATCAATAACTTTTATATATCAATTAACAAAAACTGAAAAAAAAATAAATAATCAAATCAATATTTTGTCTGCTGCGACATTCCTTCTTCTTGTCACTGATGATGGTTCTTGTATAATAGTTCTGGCTGTATGTTTTGGGTCACTGTCAAGCTGCAGAATTAATTTGTGACCAATCGGATGCTTCCCTGATGGCACTGCCAGATGGATAAGAATCTGTCTATACTTCTCAGCACTGAGGAGACCATTAATTGCGAGCAAATTCCCATCTCCATTATGAGAAATGCAACCCCAAGCCTGCAAAGAACCTCCACAATGCTTCACTGTTGCCTGCAGACAAATACCTGTAGCGCTCTCCAACCCTTCGGTGAACAAAGTGCCTTCTGTTGAGGCCAGATATTTGAAACTTCAGCCCATCATTTCAGAGCACCTGCTGCCTTTTTTTTCTGCTCCCAATTTCTTGTGTTCAGTGCAAAGACTTTTTTGGCTGCAAATCTTCCATAACAACATTTTCTGATCAGACTAGTCTAGACTTCAGATATGTCTGTTTTATCAAATGCACTTAGGTTCTTTGGTTAATTGATGCATTTCTGTTTTTGTTCATTGGTATCTGTTTGGTATGATTGCTTGACACTGCAAGTTTTTTGGGTTTTTTTTATTTGTGTTTTTTAATCTGGAAAGCAGTCTGTTACTTTTTAAACAGCATGCAAATATCTTACTGTAATATTTCATTATTTGCCAAAGGCATTTTTGTAAATTAAAATATTCTATTTCCTATGTATACATTAATATTAGTACAGAAGATATAAAATATCCGCCTAACGCAAATGACTTTTTGCCTGAAACTTTTGCACAGCTCTGTATATTACCTAGTTTTTACTGCCTGAATATCAATTGCATTGGAGACATTGATATTTTACATTCCGTCTATCTATATGAGCAGTATAAGCTAGAATTCCACAATAAAGAGGCCAAGACAAAGGTAATATGGACTCCACTTTGGGCTTTTGTTTGTAAATGTAAGCATCAATACCTTCCTCAACTATGAGCATCCAGCAGCTGTTTACAAATTCCTCTGCCCATAATTGGCTGGAAAACACCAGCCCCAGGCTATTTTATCATAAAGGCAAAATTAAAAGCAATAATAGAATAGTGTTTACCCAGATTCAACACTAAGGATAAATGGAAAATGCTTACATGAGTGCAAAAATCCTGTGATAAGTTGATAACAGCCCCTTACCCCCTTTAGGGCCAAGATTATCTGCAAATGCTAGTATTCATTTGTACATGAAGTACTTCTTCTTCTGCCAGGTAAATGATCCCTCGATCTCTGTTGCACAATGTACATCCGATTTAATGATAGTTGCTGCAGCACAGTGCAGTGCGAAATATATATATGGCTTAACCTCATCCCTTCCCACCCTAACTGTAAGAGCTCATACTATGATTCATCAATCCAAAGCATCTTAAAGCTTGATCTTGCTCCTGATATATCAGTGCATTACTGTCTGGACTTGCTAAACAGCAGGCCAGTTCCTGCAAGCTGGTTCCCATGGTCATCCAAGCAGATCATTACTTTGGTTTAAATTATAAGTGTGAAATGTTTAGTACTAATCCTTGCATCTGTTTTCCAAAAAAAACAAACAAACAAGAAAAACAATTTAAGCAATGCAGCTCTCGACAGGCCTCCCCCCACATTAGCCATCCTCTTTACGCCAACAGGCTGCACTCATTGTACAGTAGAGAACTTAAAATCAACAGGCCATCTGTGAATAGATAGCAGGGAGGGCTGGGACGGGACGGCAATAATTCTCCATTCCAGATGTGACCTGACGCCAAGCTTGGCAGGATGAGGGCATTGATTCAGGCGGGAGGGATGGAGGGAAGGTCATAGAGGTAGGAGGGTGACTGGACTTGTGTTGAGGGGAGAAGGGCAGATTTGTTATGTGCACATGACAGTCAAGAGGAGAGCACATACATATACAACGTCTGGCTCTGGGAGTGATGTGGCAAAACAATAAGGGCTCAGAGGCAGCCAATCGCTGGTTGGAAAAACAAACTTTGGGGACTGAGGTGGGAAGGCAGATGGGGCAGGAGCCAGGGCCAGACGAGGACAGCCATATGTGAGAGGCAGCTGATGTGTGAAGTATTATGCCCAGCAGTAGCCCTCTCCACACACTGCTGTGTGTGAGGGCACCTTGGCCCCCTCAGAGCCACATAGATAAACACTATCCAAACCTCCTCATTTACAGCTTCTCATTAGTTAGAGTGGGGAGGAGGAGGGGAAGGAGTGTGAGCCTGCCCGTAACCCTGGCACTCCCACTGGAATGAATTAGTACATTTTATATTGTGTTGTGTTTTAAGGTAATATTTTATTTTAGAGCTTCATTGACCTCTAAATTTTAATGGACAGATGCAGAGGTTTTCAGACTGACTTTTTAAATATCCATCAATCAACCTCATTGTTATTCATACTGAACATTATTGAGGAACATTCAATTATTTGTCCTTTGAAAGATGTCCTTGTGACTTTCTAAAACTGCATCTTTGAGGCAAGCTGGGCAAACTTTCATTCTGTTTCAGTCCATTTTTGTTCTATAGTTAATAGCCTTTAAAAGAACACTTTAGAAAATTGTTCATCTCTACTTTGGAGGCCCATATGTTAGCAATGGGCACTCACCATTCAAAGAAAGCCTTCTTCTGGCACATATTCTCCTTGTCATGATTTGTTAAAGATCTGGGCTAAGGACAAAACATCGATCTGAGATTTTAAACATTCAAAACCAGTCAGGAGGAAAGACACCTTAAAAAATACTCATGCTGCAACAGATTTTATGGTCTAATGCGTAAGATTTACAAACTCTTATTGAGTCAAGAAGCTGTGTAGTCAGATTTGCAAGTTTTTAAACCAATAAATCATATAGAAGAACCACAGACAGAGTATGAATAAATGGACATCATAACAAAAATATCTAAAAAAAAATTAATTGAATTGAAGAACTCCCAAACAAATAGTTATCTCAGGTTTGGCTGGAAAAATGAGCCCTGAAGCTGCAGTTCCTCAAATGGCCACTTGAGACTGGCTCCAAAAGTCTCATAATCATCCATGTTGAAATGTCCAATTGCATAGCAGAAATAACCATGTTTACAGCCTGGTACAAAAAACAGTGTTCGTCTCTATAGCTAATTTTCCTGTTTATGACAACTAAACAGGGGGTAAATATTTTTTTTTCTTCCAAACTCATCTAAATTGTGTCATGGCTTAAAGAGAAGCATGATTAAAGTGGTGGCCACTTTGAAAGACAAATGGGTGCCATGACCTGACAGCCCGTGGCTCAACTTTGACATTATGTGGCATCAGGCATTGCCAAGATAACGAAGGAAACCTAGAGATCTTGTGGTGTCGCACAAGATTTGTCCGTCCATGATCCCAAACATTTATACAAAAGTCATGTGGATTGTTTGGCATCGAGGCCATTGTTAATATGTGAACAAACTGATTCAACCAACTCTACTTATCAGCAGCAGCTCCTCGGATTTTGAAGTACATCTGTGAAGTGTATGTTTTGCCATGCATCATTCTAATCATCTTTCATAATTTAGACCAATTATAATCATGAGCAATGCCAATTATTTTCTAAATATGATGCAGTTCGAAGATGATGATGGCACTTGAATATTTTTATGATGGTTTGTGAGATTTTGCACAATAGCCATTTTACCAATGCTTCACAAAAACACCAAGATCAAGAAGGCTTAATACAAAAAACCCAACATCCTGTTTTCCACCATAATAAATGTAATGATTATTCAGAACCATGGTGTATTATTTGTCTTGTCCTTCAGGGCAGATAAGAAACCAAAAATACAGAAATTGATTTGTGCTGAGATTTAAGGATTGCTGTTGTTCAGTATATGTATGTTATATAATCAAACACTGTGTTTTGGGATTTTTCTTTTCTTTGTTTGTTTGAGAGATTGCCTGATTGATCGAGGTCAAGATCTTGACCTCACTAACTGAATCAGTTTTTTTGTATATTTTTTTGCATCCCGGAATTAATGTCTCTCTCCTGAATGTCACAAACTGACAGTTTAATTTTTAACCATGAAAGTATTTGATAAAATATTATTTTGTTATCTGAAGAGGGAAGATTTTGTTAAGGCCGTTCACACGTGGGCTTATTTAAAGTTAAAATTCTACACCTGTGGCTTTTTTTTTCTCTCCCATGAACTGTGGTAAGTACATTTACTCAAGTACTGTACTTAAGTGCAACTTTGGGATACTTGTATTTTAGCTGGTGATTCTGTGCTGTTTGTAGTTCAAGTTGATTACATTTCATTTGACAGTTTAGTTAGTTTACGGCAGTATTTTACACAAACAATAAAATAAAAAGCTCTTATACTATCAAATGATTCGATATCTCACCATAAATCTAACATTAAAGTAAAATTCCAAAAATTGAAAACAAATTTGTGTATCAGAACTCATCATTTCATCCTCTTTACACCTTAGATTTGTCTGATGTCCCTGTAACTAGCCCGCCTCCAGAAGCCACAACAGTAACATGCTGCTTAAACACTGATTCTTCTGTATTAATACTATAATGATTTGATATGACAATATTAATACTATAGTATACTATATACTAATACCTTCAACATTCCTGTATATGCTGCTGTTTGTACTTTTGCTTAAGTAAAGGATTTGAGTACATCTTCCACCCCTAATTATAGAGCCACTTCACAGCAGCAAACTGTGGAAAAGGCTTCACCTTGGACCATATAAACCAAATGTGTTATTGCCCTACCAAGCTCATTAATTAGGTTGCAGTACTTTCAGTCAGGTCATGTCAACATATATTGAGAAAAACATCTGTAATGGAGCCACTCTGCTGAGTGTACTGCTTTTATTGGGAATGAAAACAGCTGAATTAATAGGTCAAAGCTGTTGTCAACCCCTTCCACGCCTACTGATTATGTATTCCTCCTAATCTCACACAGTATCAAACTGTGATTCTGGCTATGGAAGTAACACGAACAAAACCTGCCTGCACCTGCCTGCACAAGTTATTCAGAGCAGCAGGGCCTGAGATGTTGGATTCTCGGGACAGGTGCACATTCAAACAAGCCAATCCCTCATTTTACAAGATCCCTTTTCGACCTTGTCTGAGTACAGTTCTGAAATATCTCAGGTCCTTTGAAGGATGCACTTTTTCAAAGCACACCCAACCTGCACTGAAGGTAAAGAGTCTACCCGTTACCTCAGTATTGTTTCAAGCTGAAGCCGTGAGTGTGTGGGTGACGATGTCTTTGTGGTTTGAGAATTCAAGCTTTCAGACTAGGATTTATTGCAAAATTAGAAATATTCATTCTTTGCAGAGGTTCACTTTGTCATAATGGGAGATTTTCGGTGATGTTGTGACAAGATTCACTGGCTGCACAAAGCTGCACTCACAAGTGATGGATACGTCAGTGCAAAATTCAGTATGCAACGATGAAATATGTGAATCTATAGCATCTAATATTGTGCTTTATCATTACCATTAAAGTATATTACTCAGGAGCTACAGCAAACACAGTGTAGGGAATGGCATGCAAATCTATGTAAAGTCTATCATATTTTTTTACGACTATAATAAGTCACTGCTTACAGACTCTTTTCCAACTGTCTCACAAGACCCCAGTAGGCCCTTATGTGCTAGCCTTTAAACATACCTGGTAATACCTAGCTACATGATTTTTTTTTTCTCCCCCCCAGGTATAAAGCACTGCGATCTAATACACAGTATATGCTGCATCTTTATTCAGATGGTTACCATAAACATTCTTTGTGTCAAGAGAAAGTGTATTGTTAATTTTCACAATGTCACCTCATGTTGATTCATTTGTAAAGTAATCTTAACTCTTATCAAACTATCATTCAAAAATAAGATGAAAGAGGACTCAGACAACAATTTGTGCAATAAACACACAACTGTCCACATCCTGGCAGTGGGAACTGTCAGAGGTTGTATAATAACTGCCAAGCATACAACCATATATTAAAGCACTGCTTAGAGCTGTATTGATCAATGCTCTTGGTTTTTCAAGAGCCTTGGGTTGGTAAAGCTCCAGGTCTGAATTGTGTCAGGGTTCATGGATCCTGTTATACTTGCATGCAAGTCTCGTTTTATATTAAAATTACTCTGAGTTACTACATTTAATGATGCCATTGAATGAAACACGAGATCTATATACAGTACTTACATAATCATCTCATCACCTCCAGCAGCTACAAAAGATCTATATGTACATTTACCATGTATCGTGGTACATCCACATGCACCAGTTACTGGATGTGTCCTTCATGTTGTTCCCTGATTCAATTTGCCATCCATCAAATTTCTTTTTTTTTTTTTCAAAGCATGCAGCTCAGTCATGCAGCTCATGTACAAATTGTGAGCAACTCTCAGTGAAACATCTGATTGGTTCAGCTACATAATTCTAGTTTTATCAATCGATTATGTGCCAGATGCATAAGACATAAACAGCTCTGTGGGAGGTCACTTCATCGATTAGTGTAAGACTCATGCTGTGTGCTTTTACCCCAATGCTCGTGCTTTTCTATTGATGATTAAAATATGCCTGATGAAAGTAGACCTTGTCATGATCGGAATTTAAATGCTTCGCAATACTTGTGACAAATTATGTAATTTCCATAGCCTGATTTGTGTATTGCTAAAGTGATTTACATATTCACATCTTGACAATTAGGGACAAATTGTTTTCAAGTCATAGGAAATCACTGCCTCACATTAAATTTGAAATGCTGCTTTAAGTATCACCATGCAATTTTCAAGAGTATCACTGGAACTGCAGGTATGTTTGGACATGTTAAAATCGCGACAGCATACTGTATACTTGCATATATGAGGAGATGCACATATTTTTTGTTCTTGGAAATCCTGCTTTCTTTCTGCTCTTGCTGATTATGTTGTCACTATCTGGCTCAAACGAAAAACAAAGAGGAGAAGACTGCAAAACTGTCAAACTCCATATTTATTTAACCAAATGTATTGTGACATAAGACGGTATAAATGGTCTGAATCAGTGCTATCAGAGATGTAATATGTGTATGAATGAGCAGAAGGTGAGGTGTAGCAAATAACAAAAAACAAACCCAACCAATCCAATGACCAAGAGGGAGAGGGTAATGAGTCTACCAGCTTATAGCTGAGGAGCAGCCAGCAGACTTACTGTTTTTTACTTTGAAAAAGGTGACGGACCAGTCATACCAAGAAGCACAAACAAGAAGTTTTAGGACTGTCATAGTCTGACTCACCAGATTTGGGGTGCAGTTATATACCTGTCATTGACAGCTCATTTCATGTGGCTCTGTCCTTCCCTTCCACCATCTGCGTGTTAGCGTTTTCTTCACTAACAATAAGAACAACCTCCAGGCAATAACCGACCACACTGAAAATATAATATTTTGCAGAGGATTTAGACTGTGCAGCAAGGAGGCCTTGCTATTTTTCAATTTTTTTGGGGGGGTGGAATATACATGTTAATGACAGTGCTCATCTCCATGCATGCAAATGTTTCACCAAAACGATTCCATCCATCACTATTTTGAAAGAATGCCGCAGCCGCAGCCGCAGCCACAGCCTTTGCGTAGTGTCTCCTATGATGCCTGTGATTGATTTAAAGAAATACACACAATCCAGAGCATCTTCTTTATATATATATATTTAGCAGAAGGATAGAGTAGTACAACCAGACTATTATGTCCAACAGAATGGGCTGGCAATCCCTCCATAGCAATGGAGTTCTAAAGCAAAATCTGTTAAGCTTGTAAAGTATTTTTGCAACATCACATGGCAATCAATATTCAAAGTAAACACAAAAATGAAACAACCTAAACTGAAAAATCCAACTTCCCCAGACACTGAAAACACGAGTACTGGCACCTTAAAACACAACACACAGCAGGGAACAGCCACCACAAGTTGACCTTCCCCAATACTATTTACTTCACAAAACAAATATGTGTGCCACTATTTATGGAAGATACTTACATACTATGAACTGCTGGGGCCAGAGAGCTGCTGGAAAACCAGCCACCCCCTCTGCTGCCAGGGTTGTGCCCCCTAGACAACCACTCGACCTACATTTGCAGCAACACTAAACATTTACATGACTCATCCCCTATTGGGAAAAGCCATCTAAACTTAACAGGGGAGCACAACAAATGGCTACCCTGACCACACTCTTGAATCTCTCAATCCAGATCCCAATATATCAGTCCTGTCTGCTTGCAGGGTCGGGCTTTCAGTTTCATCATTCTGCTTAAGAATTGGTTTCTGGGTCGAACATGTATGGCTGAATTACTGCAATATAGAATAGAATAATTTTTTATTGATCCCCCATTGGGGGAAATTTACACGGCACAGCAGCATCCAAAAATATAGAAAGAAAGGACAAGAAAACAATAATTATTAGTAATAGCAATATTTACTTTGAAAAAGAAAAATAGATTGTGCAAAATTGCACAAAATGAATTCACGACCATGAACTGTCAATTTGGTCAATTTGGTCAATATCAGCCAGGGATGCTGATGTTGTAAAGTCGTACTGTAGTTGGGAGGAATGACCTGCGGTAGCGCTCTTTCTTGCAGAGAGGATGCCTCAGTCTGCTGCTGAAGGAGCTGCTTAAAGCCCCCACAGTGTCATGCAGCGGTTGAGAGGGGTTGTCCATGATGGATGTGAGCTTTGCTAACATCCTCCTCTCACCCACCTCCTCTTTGGAGTCCAGGGAGCAGTCCAGGACAGAACTGGCTCTCCTGACCAGTCTGTACAGTCTCTTTCTGTCCCTGTCTGTGCTTCCTGCTCTCCAGCAGACCACTGCATAGAAAAGAGGAGACGCCACCACAGTGTCATAAAATGTCCAGATCAGAGTCCTGCACACTCCAAAGGACCTCAATCTCCTCAGCAGGTGGAGACGACTTCGGCCCTTCTTGTACAGGACATCTGTGTTGTTGGACCAGTCTAGTTTATTGTTGAGGTGAACACCCAGGTATCTATAGGTCTCCACCATCTCAATGTCCAAACCATGGATATTCACCTGTGCACTCTGAGGTGTCTTCCTCCTACGGAAGTCAATGACCATCTCCTTCGTCTTATTGGCATTGAACTGGAGATGGTTCTGCTCACACCAGTTGACAAAGTCAGTGATGACGGTCCTGTACTCCCAGTCGTCCCCCTCAGATGCACACCCAACAATGGTTGTATCATCAGAGAACTTCTGGAGGTGACAGCTCCCAGAGCTGTAATGGTAGTCTGACGTGTACAGGGTGAAGAGAAAGGGGGAAAGCACTGTCCCTTCTATAATAATAATATTATTACTTGCCATTGTGTAGTACAAAAAATGTCTTGAAGTGGGTGGTATTTAATATATCTCTGTAATCTAGAGGAAGCAACACTATACAGTTATACTGAAGTAATTTTCAGGCAGGAAGGGATTGGTTTAATGAAAACAACAACAACAACAACAAAAACACCTAAATGTGTAATTGGAGAATGGTTTTTATGTGTTGGTCTAAGGTCAGTGACAAAAATGGGAAACACACATAAACGTTAAACATCCATCCATCCATTATCTATACACCGCTTAATCCTCAATAGGGTCACAGGGGGCCTGGAGCCTATCCCAGCTGACTTAGCAGTTGAATTGAAGTAACCAAGCTTGGATGTGTTTGTACAACAAGCTTTTAGTAGAAACAAACTCAAGGGGGCACGGTAAAAACACCCTTGGGCACATGCGCTTCACTGACTAGACACTATATCCTTAAGTCCAGTTTCTAAGTGTGTGTTTTTGTTTTTCCTTCTCTTTGAGCCACCATCATTCATAAATAACATCTTGATGATGAGTTTAGTTAGCCATGACTGGCTGGAATTGCTGGTTAGAATACTGCATGTTGCTCAGACTGAAGTTGAGGCCATCCATAAGGGACTTGTCGTTGAGGCTTCCGTAGGCTGCAAACATGTCAAAGGCATTGTTGTACTGCACCAGTCTATCACAGGGCTACACTTAGAGACAGACAACCAAGCACACTCACATTCACACCTACGGACAATTTAGAATCACCAATTAACCTCAACATGTTTTTGGACTGTGTGGGAGGAAGCCAGAGAACCAGGAGAGAACCCACGCTACATGGGGAGAACATGCAAACTCCACGCAGAAAGATCTCGGGTGTCCTCACTGGGACGCCAACCTTCTTGCTGTGAGGCAACGGTGCTAACCACTGAGCCACCTTGAAGCCCAAAGGTTAAACAAATTACATTTATTACAAAGTAATGATGAAATCGGTTGAAAAGTCAGTAATGAGTGTCTTGTGTACGGAATTCAAATAACACATACACAAAAATGGTATAAAAACTAACCATTCCTCTTGGGAGGAAGCAAGGAATGAGAGAGATATTGGTGATCCTAATACAACCAGGCTCAATCATACAAGAAGCCAGTCGGGAGGAAGAGGCATCACAACACGTACTTGAACAATTGTACTGCATTGGACTAGAGTAAAAATGCAACCATGAATTTTTACTGTCTTCCTTGGTCCACACCATATGAAATTGTGGGTGTGAAAATAATGCCTTTTAAAGAGCTAATTTAAGCCAAAGTGCTCTTTTGTTCCAAACATGTCATCACTCTCAGTGTTTAAAACTCAGCTTGAGTACTGTCAAATATACAAATGGAAAAGAGTACCCATACTCACACATATTATATATATATATATATATATTCTGATGCAGACTGCTATATCAGAGTCTTCCCTTCTGGAACTGTACCCACACATACTCCTTGTTGCAACAGTATTCCCAGAACTACACTGCTGATTGCACCACATAGACAGCTGGGTCTAGATGTACGTGCAGATGCATTTTAAACAGAGCCAATAAATCTATATCAGCTGCCTTCTGGCCCTCTCAAGTGTGTCTTAAAAACATATATGTATCCCTTCTTGTCAGAGCCTTGAGTAATCTGCTTTGGTCCAGTCAGGAAACTAAGCACAACGTGTCCGATATGATACTAAGAGCATTGTGGTCTGTGAAAACACATGATGTGATATATATAAACTCTGCAAATGCTTCTAAAAATCATGTCTTTGGCTTGTTGTAAGAAAGGTTTTTTTGCTCACAAAAAATCTTGGTTGTTTTAAATAATAACTTGCATGCAGACGAACTGCTGAATATATTTAACATGTTTTTTGGATAATCCACTGGCTAGTGGACAGAAAGATTTTTCAAAATACTGTTGATAATTAAACATTGGATTGTGCATCCTAAATAGTTCTTTGATTTGCAACTGGAGGGGAGCTAAAGTAAAATAATTCTATGTGGCCTGAACCACAAACACACTTTAATTACTTTTTGTGCTCTGCCAATACTGTTTAGTTGCCCACTCTTGGATGCTAAAAATTATTTGTGTCTAACATTATTTCTGACAAGTTTCAGCAGCTTTTGTGAACACTGTCAGCAATGATAGACGAGCCAGAGTATATGTCCCAAAATTCAGCCTTTGTCCTGACACGCGCAGCGGAGAGTGGACAGCTGCATTATTTGCCCTTGTTTCATCCTGTTGTTCAACCTCTGTAGAAGGTTGTTTTTTTTTTTTTAGAGCTCACGAACATTTCCAGTTTGATCACTGCCATTCCTCATCTCCTGTCATTCAAGCTTTGCTGCTAAATGATTAATCTCAGATCATTCACACCTGCAAATAATCACGGCCAACATCATTAACCTGGTTGACCCCCTCTTCCCTGTCCAGCTCATTTTTCTCTACTGCTGAGCCTGTTCTTCTGCCATTCATCACTCCACCCTGACATGATCTCCAAACACCATGAGAGAAGAACAGCATGTCTTATTGATCTCCCGTCAATGCCTGGAATTGACCAAAAGGAAAGTGATATAATGCTCACACTTTGGTATTAAGTGCAGTAGAGGAAAAGGGGAAGACAACACTCTGTTACTGAAAGCACGTTTACATTTACTTTGAGAAAGTTTACGTTTCTAGTAGGTAGGTTTAAAAACACAGTGTGACCCATGTATATAGATGGGCCTGTTCCTGCAGTATTTAGCCCTATTGAATAAACACAAGTTGATTTTATTACCAAAACTAAGGGTGCTTAAAATAAAATCAAAATTAAACACAGTAATCATGGTAACAGAGTTAGCCTGATTTCAAATAAATTTGGCTTGAAAGATGACATCGTCTGCCCCTGGCTGCATTTTGGAGACTTGTATCTTTGTGCCTCGTTTGCTTGGCTTTTTCTTTTTTTCTTTTTTTTGTGTGCAAGAAGCTGGCCTACAGTCTTTTTCAAGCCCATTAGAAAATTGTATGCTGCTTTTAAAGTGAATAAAAGGAGCTGATGTGAAGGGCCATTACTGAACTTCTTCATCTCTGTGTGCCGATAATGTATTCCTACCTTAAAGCTTTTTTTTTTTTTTTTTATTCTGGTTCTGCTCATGTTCAGCTTGTGCCACACTGAGCTACAGTTGCACCACCAAGATGAGAGCAGTCAGCTAATCCCTCTCTTTCTTTTGGCTTCCACCATATTTGGGTAAATTTTATTTCGTATGTATTTATTAGAGTTTCTCTTGTAGAGGGGCATGTGGGGGCTGGAGCCAACCTGGCATTGGGCGAAAGTAATTTCCCCTTTTAGATATGTAAAATAATGTTATTTACAATGCATGTGTGATCTTCTCCCATTCTTCTAGCCTTGAGCCAGGTTGTGACAACATACCAAAAGCACAAAAGTATTGTTTTCTGTGTATGCCGTGAGTATGAAGTTTAAATGTATCACTGTTTAAATATTTGTTGAGCTCTCTCTATAATACACAACTGCTCTCCTCCTTGGAACATAAACTTCAAAAAGGACTTCCTACTCATCTCCATGCTCTGAGGCAATGCTTTAATTTCCTATTACTGCACCAGAACATTGTGCACAACCACCACTTAGGAAAGACATTTATTCCAGGGGAACACAGAAAATGAGCAAAATATAATGTTCTTTCATGGTTTTCATTTCAGACATGTCACATTGGAAAATATATTTTTAACTGCCGTCATACAGTAACAAGAAAGAACAGATCCGTGTGCTTCAAGAGGTACAGTGCATCCTTCAAAACTTTACAGAAAAAAGGAGCTGCTTGTCGAAAAAATGTGTCCTCAAAGTCTGTTTTGTGCAATTGCGCCAATCCAGGTGTTAATTGTTATGACAAAAATGTATTTCAGCCTTTCAGAGGTTGTAAAACAGAAGTGTGCTTTTGTTTCACTGTCTTCTACTACTCAGTAAATCCGTCGCCCTTTGTCACAGTTTTTACAGTATCTTCAGTTCCCCTTTACTCATGAGACCTTGTCTGAAGTCTCCAGACAGAACCTGTGTGGGAGGGATTGTTTCATACTGGGGACTGAAGATCCTGTCATCAAGACATCAGACTGGGTAGTGAGTGCTGCTGCCAGGCATCAGTATCTTGGGCTTAATCAAAATGGGTTTGGTGGCAGAGCCATTGAGTGGCACTATTATAACAATTAGCACTTACTCTCCGAAGCCATCTGGGCAGTGCAATCACTGCACCCTCCTCTGAATTCTGCATATTAGTTTGCGCCGCCATACCACTGTAGCATTTCTTCTCCAGCTCCAGGTAGTGCAATATTTTAAAATGAAATATGAATGACATCCAGTGTGGACATCTTGTTTACATCTCTTTGATACAGAAAACAAAAATGCAGTATCAAAGACCCAGTCACTAAATGAATCAGAGCTTTAGCCTGAGATTACCTTTTGTCTGAGTTGATTAATGCATGCTGCACTTGCTCTGCCTATTCATTTTTCTCCCTGTGTTTCATGGGCTCTTTACATTCTGGCTTTGTTTAGCTGACCACCTTCTAGGTCTTTAAAGTGCCAGATGCCTGCCCGATGAGTGCAATGAAATTAACACAGAGACACTTACACAATATATATATAGAAAAAAAGCATACACTATATCCAAGTTTAATGTGCATGTACACAAATCTTTGCTTAAAAGAAGGAAATGTGCACTCCAAGAACAAAAGATGACAAGTTCAAATGCTTGAAAATTCTGTTGCAACTATAGCCTCCAGTACAGGATAATTGTATGCATATGAGTGTGAAACGGAAAAAGAGCAAGAGGGCCTTTTTATATATTTATTATTTTTTACCCCTGCATTGCCAGAAGAGAGAAAGGATGTTGTCCTAGTCATAAATATGACAAAAAGCAGAATTGCACACTTGTGGCCAATTTAACATGTAGGTCAGACAGCTTCTTTTTGCTGATTTCATAAAAATTTGATTCTAATAGAGTAAGACCAAAGCAGGATTAAAATGTAGAGCTGAGAAAGGACATTCAGTTCTATTAATAACATGAGTCAACCTCTACCCTGCCCAAAAAAAAAACAAAACACTGATTTTTATACAAGCAACAGCTGAAAACTTTCAGCAACTTTTAACACACTTGCTTACTGACCACCGCCTCTATTGGCTGTGTTTTACAGGGCAACATAATGCTGGCATCCAAGGACCCAAGAACTCTTTACAGGCTTTGTTTTTGTAATGGCACTGGGCAATCAGTGTTTTAGGTGCCTCACTGACTCCTGCTACTTCAGAGTGTGGACCACACAATAAATCTTAGCCAATAAAGCAGTGCTTGCAAATATTGTTTTACCAATTTCAAACTACAAATTAAATTA
Organism: Stegastes partitus; assembly: GCF_000690725.1. Classification (NCBI taxonomy): domain Eukaryota; kingdom Metazoa; phylum Chordata; class Actinopteri; family Pomacentridae; genus Stegastes; species Stegastes partitus. The sequence goes on from NW_007577785.1 coordinate 443,230, forward strand.
TTTAGAACGAAATATCCCCACTCAGGCAGGCTGACTTCTAGAAGTTGTGTTTGTATGCAAGTGAAATGCAACATAATTGAAAAACACATTGATATTGAGTGTGCAGTGAGATGTTCAAGAGCCAAAATATCTGGTCATGCTGTACAATATCCATTTGTACTTCCTAGGGCCTTATTTGACATCACGTTTAAAGCACTAACAATACTTGGTTATTGTTTGGGAGATCTTGTGACTTTTGTTTGATACAGAAAACAGCGACACAACACTTTTAATCTAAACTACCATCTTTTTCTAGCCATAAGGAAAGGTTTTTTTTGTTGTTGCCTGAACATAACCACAAATGGGAGTCTGGATAGAAATCCCACTCTGTGAGAAAATTATGCTTTGTATGCCCACCAGACAGTGAGCTACACTGCACTTAAACATAATTGGGAAAACAATTTAATTGCATAGAACACAATATTTAGAGGACAAGGTTCAGGCAGGCAGGTGGAGTGAAGAGATATTGTCTCTTTAGGAAGCTAAAATGACAATGGTTCACAAACAGACTAGTGAGCACATACAAGGACATGAGAATAAGTAGCAGACAGGATGGTGGGAGCAGAGTACAAAACAACAGCAGCACTGAAAACAAGACAGTCTTACGAAATGTGAGGGAGACTCTAAGCAGTGGGCGTGCTGATAGGGGATAGGGAAACAGCCATCTTTAGGCAGTCGGGTGAATAGGACTGGAGGCAACATCTGGCAGACAGTTGCGGAATGTTGGACTGGAAAGATCCATAGAAACAGAACCTGAGGAAGTGAGAATATGGCTTAAGGCAGAGAGGTACCAGTCAAGAAAATCATGTATGATGTCTGGCTTGAGCTTGACTTGTTGATTTTGATGGAGATATTATAGTTCCCTTCTAATCCACAATCCACTATGCAACTGAAGTCTGAATCTAGGCCCCATGGAAGTGTATACACCCTGCAATATTTTATTAGCTGCTAATAATCTCAATAACAAAAACAAAACAAAACAAAATACAAAAAAAACCAAAAAACAAACAAAACACCAGAACACTGAATGAATGCTCCCATAAAATGTGATTTTGTTTTTTCATCCATTTAAGATGTGTCTTGAATTACTTCATCCTAGAAACAAGGAACAGTGTCACAAGGCAAACCAGCACAGGCTTAACTAATTAGCATGACTTTTAAAGAGAAGCAGAAGAATGGAAGTTAAGTCATCAGTTTTAGTTGAATCGAATTTTTTAGCCACCATTTATCCAGCTAAATGAAACTTCGCTGGCCTTGAGGTCAAAAGCTTTAATCTCTGCAAGGTTCCCATATGGATTACTATCAGTCTCTATGGAAACTGTTACAATTACTTTTAGTTTTATTACTAGCCCTGGCCACATTATGTTGGCCTGCATCTATGCACAGTATCTCCCTTGGCGCACTTAAAGTAATTACATCCTTTATAGTAGTAGAAATGTCACCATTCAACCCAGCAGATGTAACCTATCCTACCACATTAAAGCAAAAGAAGTTGCTAAGGGTCCCCTGCTCTTAAGGCACTTCTACTTAATCAGTTCAAATACATAAATGAAAAAATGCCATTCCAAAAGTACAAAGTGTCATTCAGTTGTAGATATTGTTAATGTGTCCATGATGTAGTTATTACCTTCATCCTGTTAATTGATATGTCAACACTTAGCAGACAAATATTTTTGTTGAATTGGCAATTTTACGCAATATATGTCATTCACAACAAAGTGTAAGAAGATGTTCTGTGAGGAAAATTAGAACAACAGTTTAAAGGAAACCGAACCAGTGTCCAAAATGTGTTCCATCTTAAACATTTATTCTGAGGAATTTGCTATGCATTTCCTAAGTATTTATCTCTAGCTCTATGTGGTTTTATTGTACAAATTTATTTATACCACTAAGGCAGTTTGCACAGTAACATTGAAATATTGTGGAACACTGAGTTTCAAACTAAATCGTGAATCGAAAACCATGGAAAATCTTATGATCAGACTTTATGCAAAACAGCAAGACAACCACCTGCCAAAGATTGTGTAGGTTGTCCTCTGACTGGTGTCCGGTGGCATCAGACAGCAATATGTTTGTAAAAGATCCTTTAAGTGCTATAAGTTGCAAGGTAGGGTCTCTGTGCGTCAGACTTGTTTTTCTTGCACATCCCACAGATGTTCAGTGATATTCAGATTTTGGGACATTGGAGGCCATGTCAACATCCTGAATGTTTTGTCATATTGCTTAAGCCATTCCTGAACATTTTGCTGTGTAACAGCAGCAAACTACTGAAAGAAGAATTTATTTGGTCTGCAACAATGTTAAGGTGGGTGGTATGTGTCAAAGAAACATTCATATGAATGGCAGGACTCAAGGTCTTCCAGCGCAACATTGACCAGAGCATCACACTGCCTGCACTAGAGTGCCTTGTTGCCTGATAGCATCCTTTTGAATGCTTTTCCCCATGTAAACAATGCACATGCACCTGGCTGTCCACATGGTGTAAAAGAAAGCATGATTTATCAGACAAGGCCATCTTCTTCCATTGTTTCATTGTCCAGTTCTGACTCTCACATGGCCAATTTAGATGCTTTTGGTGGTGGACATGGATAAATCTCCCTGGCTGCTCTGCAGCTACACAGTCCCATATGCAGGAAGATGCAATGCAGTGTATTCTGACACCTTTCTGTCACAGCCAGCAGGAAGGTTTTCAGCAATTTGTACTACAGTAGCTTTTCTGTGGAAACAGACCACATGGGCTGGCCTCCACAATCTCAGTATCTGACATTAAATCAAACAATTTTTTTTTCCTGTTTTAGGTCAATTTGGATTACCTAAATTATTTCTATTTGCTAAATGCCAGAATAATGAGAGAGAGAATTTTTCATTACTTTCTTCAAAGTCAGAAGTTTACACACACTAAGATTTATATGCCTTCAAACTATTTGGGAAAGCCCAGATAATAATTTCATGGCTTTGGAAGCTTTTGATAGGTTAACTGACAACATTTGAGTTAACTGGAGGCACACCTGTGGATGTATTTTAAGGCACACCTCAAACACACTGCTTCCTTTTGTGACAGAAAGAGAATTGTGGACCGCCACAAGTCTGGTGTATCCTTCGGTACAATTTCCAGACGCCTGAAGGTTCCACATTGCTGTGTTCAAACAATTATATGCAAGTATACCATGGGAATGTCTAGCCATCATACTGCTTAGGAAGGAGACGGGTTCTGTGTCCCAGAGATGAAGTGTTTTGGTCAAAATTTGCTATCAACCCCAGAACAAGAGCAAAAGACCTTGTGAAGATGCTGACTGAAGCTGGTAAGAGAGTGTCATTATCCACAGTGAAATGAGTCCTGTACCGACATGGGCTGAAAGGCTACTCAGTGAGGAAGAAGCCACTAAGGTGGGTACTCCAAAAGCAACATAAAAAAAAAACTAAAACAAAAGTTGCAAAAGCAAAAAAGGAAAAAAAACCTAAATTCCGAAAAAAAGGCCCGGGGTCCGAAGAAAACAAAAACGAAACAAGGCAAGGGGAAAACAACCTCAATCAAGGCCAAAAAGAACAACCGTAAAATTGGAAGAAAAAGGGAAAACGTTGCAAACCCGAAAAAAACAACCCAAGTGGGAAAGAAGGGGGCCGCAACAACCCGGCAAGGGGGTGTTTTGCTGCAGGACGGACTGGTGCATTTCACAAAATAGATGGCACCATGAGGAAAGAACATGATGTGGAAATATTGAAGCAACATCTCAAGACATTAGCCAGGAAATTCAAGCTTGGGCACAAATGGGTCTTCCAAATGGACAATGACCCTAAACATACCACCAAATTAGTTACAAAGTGGCTTCAGGACAACAAAGTCAATGTTTTGGAGTGGCCATCACAAAGTCCTAATCTCAATCCTGTAGAAAATTTGTGGGCAAAGCTGAAAAGGCATGTGAGAGTAAGGGGGCTAAGTGCCCATGGCCTTATTGCTTTTTTTTTTTTTTTTCTTGGACCATTTCTAGTAGGCATTAACCACTGCATGTTGGGAACTCCCTACAAAACTGCCATTCTGGAGATGCCCTGACCCAGTGAACTAACAATTTGCTCCTTGTCAGTGTTGCCTGAGTTTTCCTGCTTACAACACATAGTTATCTGTTAACTTGCTGGATTCTTCACTCACTTTCATGTGAATGGTTTTATGGATTAGTAGTTTGGTGCTGCTTAAAATATATCAACTTTTAGATGAATTGCCATTAAATTTTGCAAACTCATACGTGTATCCCTAAGGGATCATTTTGTTTTGTGGCCAATCACCTGCACCCTTGGGTTTAGTTTCTAATTAACAAATGCTTGCAAGACAACACAACACTTTGCACAAAGCAATGCTGTCATAAATACAGCCTCACAGGGCTGTTATCATAGCACATATATTAGTTGCCAAGTGTAAAAGGTAATAGATACATGAATAAAAACACCTTGAACATCTTACATCAGTGAACATACCAAGTGCATTTGGATACACCGAACCTCAAATCCACAACCTTCTGCTTTGGTGATTGTAAATGCAATGATTCACTTTTGATTAGATTAGAACTCAATATAATATTTTCCTTATGCTCAAAAGAGAAGAGTTGTTCTGATGTTTCATTCTTCTTATCTTTTTTCCTTCTGTATTTGTATGGTGATGAGTATCATTGCCTTGCATGTCTCAGAAGTCTGAGGTTACAGGGAGTGGATCCAGAGGGGATTGTGTTCACCCTTCGATGCACAAAAGGTCCTCATACTTATTGAATCAAAGTGCAGTTTTACAATTTAGACTATGTATGAGAATTATAGATTTGAACATGAAAAATCAATGTTTCTCAGATTTGAACTGGAGTTACATCTGCATCACAAGAGAATGGGGGGAAAGCGTGAGCTAAGAAGGAGCTTGTGTGTTTATTCTATTTGTTTTGCTCATTGTGTAATTTGGCCATTATTCTGAGCGCAGCTCAGGTCTGAGACATACTGCCAGGGGTCATTGTTGACTGCCACTTGAGTGTCTACGAGTGACAGAGGCAAACACAGGGCGCATAAACAGGCATGCACGGTTCACAAAAAGTTCACAAGGGCTAAAGGTCAGGGACCTCTGCTATTCAGCAAACACGCCTGGTCACTGCACATTGTGCTACAAGGAAGTGAAGTACTGTTACATACAGTAAATCAATGTTTTCTAAACCTGTGGTGTCTGAGTGTCCACTGTCTTCATCTGGGAGAATTCTTTAGTATGCAAACATTTCTCAATGCCTTGCTTCTACCTCTTGTGACATTCATCAAAACCACTGATATAAAATTGAGTGCAAGGCATATCTGTGTTACTGGGGATTGTTTCTGATGAATTATCCATACAAAAAAAACAAGTCTATCTATAAAACTGATATAAGACTGTCTATGTGTCACACTGTCATAACAAAATTTTGAAAGAAGTGTCTCCACTTCTTTCCAAACTACTACACTGTTAAGATTATTTTGGATTTAGAATTGTCAGTGGAAAACAAATGTGCATTATTTACAATGACAAATTGTGAAGGCCTGTAAACAACACATATCAATATCTAATGCAACCTTTGGATGCAATTGCTCACCAATTTAAAAATAATGCCTAAATAGTAAAAACAAGAGTTTGTCAGGGGGAAGCTATGGTGGATGTTGCTTTTGACAGATTAAAGTACAAGCATAGTATTAATACCATTATACAAATATAATAAATACCACCACTAGATCCAATAAATGACTGTATTTCTATTCATGTATTGAATAGCGGGGGAGGGAGGTGTCGAGTCCATAGCCCAATCTGCTTGCATGGCTGCACCTATATCAGACAGAAAGATATCTAATAAAACACTATGTATTGTCACTGACTTGATGTAACCCTAACAAATGCGATATCATTGCACATTACTTACGGCCACACAACACATTACTTATATCTGCACAATTAATTACTGTAGGACTTGTTAAGCTATGCCAGCACATCTCCACACAGTCTTTTGTTGTTGTGGCTGTTGTTGTTGTTTCTGAAAGTTTGATTCCCTTCCAGTTTGCATCTAGAGATTAAAATAAGTCAAATGGAAATGTTTGGCCGGCAATGCTCCATAATGTTAGGTAGCATTTAAACTAACACTTTATGCAAATTGCTGTGTGTAGATCAACACTTTTGCACAATCCTGTCTGCACATTCAGACAAAATTAATCTTCTCCCAACAGTGGCCCAAGGACAGCTGAACAATTTCTCAGCATGATTAATCATGACGATTCACTGGTGGGCTTCATGTAGAGTCTGTTTTCTGTTTTGAAGCAATGAAATATGTGCATTCTGTGGAGTTATAAATTTTGGTGGGGTTAGTTTAACGTAAACTGCGCGGACATACGTACCTCAATTTTGCTACAGTCCAACACGCTGAACGCACACATACTTTACGTTCAATGATTAAAAGATGTCCATCTCAATGTACTAACTCTAATTAGGATATAGTGAAAGCACTTTTAAATCTATTACTGAAACTAGTAATATTGAGTGCACAGGGGTCAGGGCAAAATGATAATTGGATGATAAAATTGATTCTCACTTCTGTTTTATTTGCTTCAGGCCTAGCTTGTCCTATTTCTATTTCTTTTTCTATCCATCCAATTTCCCTCCATCTGTAGTAGAAGCTGGCCACCATCAGAGTGTGGAGGAGGTTATTCAGCAATGGTGCACCAACTCAGACGTGAGGGAATAAGCGGGGCGGAACACAGAGCTATTTTGGTTGAGCTCCTCGGTATCTAGGTCTAAGTGATTAAAACAGTGGCTTACACCCATATTATTCTCAATGAAGGTGGTTTCAAATTGTTATTTGACATTCTGTCTTCTACAAAACTCTGAAAACTATGTTGACTCATTAACTGTTTTTTTTTGTTGTTTGTTTGTTTGTTTTGTTTTTTACTGTTCTGTCTGCAACACTGACAGATTATTATTTTCTCCGCACTATTTCCTTGTTGTTGTTTTTTTTTCAGCAGGTACCCAATGCGTAGTGCAAATGCCACATTGACTCTCATGGGCCTCCACATCTAACCCAAATCCTTCTTTTAACTTGAAAAATTACTCACTGCCCTAACCACAAGGGACTGAGAAGAGAAATGCCTGGTCTGCCCACCACTGCTGTATTAGGTTACTTATTGACTGTAACATCTCTCTTCATTCTGCCTTACTTCATTTTCCTTGTCTCGCTCCCTGAGCCCTTTCTCCTCCATCCCTTCCATTTCAACCACCTTACTGTACAACCCCCGAGAGCACCATGCAGGCTGGTCAGTTTCAGCTCCGTGCCCTTTTGCTTTCCACAGTCAACACAGCAAAGAGGTTTGTTATGGAGACCCAGTTAAAGCAGTGAGCGCTGGGGCAAAGTCTAGTGGGGCTGGGGCTGAATGGATGAGCTGTCAGGCAGCCAGTTCTGTGATGAGAGACCCAGACTTCTTGCAGGCTCAGATGGGGGAGATATTGGGTCCTGTCAAGCCCACAGCAAAAGAGGGTCCCATGTCAGAAGTACCCTGAAGACGAGTGAGAAAGTAGGAGGGGCAGGAGCCTGGAGAAATGTTGAGAAGAGGCTGATTGGGGGATTACAGCCTTCATCTTTACATCATCAGTTCCATGTGTGGAACATGTATTTTAAATGCATAGAGACGCACCCACGATATACAGTATATATATATATATATATATACTATTTCTATTTCTATATAACACTAGGCTTTAATTAGAAAAGTATTGAAGACGGATCCCTGTGCATACTACTAAAGCATTTCATTGGAAATGCAATTCTCTTGATCCTCCAGCATCTGTATTCGTTTTTAACTCTGTCCATATTACAATTCTGTTTCTGGATTGTTTGTTCCAAGACTTACCATTGGGAGCCCAGGCAGTGACAAGAGACTCCTGGGGAAGAAAGCCAAAGTAGGAGGAGAGGAGAGGAGAATGTTGAGGGAATAAGGAGACAAACAGGGTTCCCATGAGAGCATGAACAGATGAGACAAAGACGGTGTCTGATAGCAGGACGTGGAGTGACAACACAGAGAAGCATTAGTAGGAAGAGAGAAATGGGGAAGAGGACAGAAGTTGGGGGAAGAAAGGACAGAAACTGACAGTAAGGACCTAAGAGAATCAAATTTCTGTCCCTTTTGCTCGGAGTAAAAAAATCTCAGTTTTGTCACTCCACATGTGGTAGATATAATGTATAGATGTATTATGCTCTGCTGCGTTTACCTTCATAGTGAGTGTATGCTGCAGACATCTGGCTAATTTAAGGCCTGATGGTAAAATATCACCTTAAGAGAAACAATCTTACTTATCTTTCCTTTTTTAGATGATACAGTTTATGTAGTTGAAGCTGGCAAAAGCCTAAATTGCATTGTAAGAATTGTGGATATATGAGTTTAGAATTCAACTATGTAAGACTTGCAAAAGAGAAAAACAAAAAATCAATCAAGCATTTGACATATTTAGTATTTGCCTTTTCCAGACATAACCTGCTGCAAGGTGTTAGTATTATTGGTCTGCTGAATATCAATAAAGGGAAATTGTTGACTAACTGATTGAAATCCAAGACCATGGGTGACTAGAAAGCTGCGGTGCATTAAGATAAGAATATGTTATGTACAGTGATAATTTAAATCAAAGATCCAGAAAAAGAAACAATGCTTTGTGGATCACAGTTTAGGGTGGTTAGTGATAATAGATAGCTATAAACAATAGAGTCAACAGCCAGTAGAAACTCTATAGTTTACTGAAATTATATGTCTTACATTATACTGTATTTAATTTTAAATAATTCATAATGAAAAAAGAATTTTGTGAGATTATGCGATAACATTTGCTGTGCAAATATACACTACACGACCCTAGAAGTCTGTTCTTTATATCCCTGAATTTAAAAATGTTTCAATTCGTCTTTTTCACACAAAAAAAAACACATAACCAAATTGAACTGGAGGTGTTAGCTCTAGCTTGAAAACAAGATCAAGAAAGGAACTGTGAGGAAAAGAAATATTGCTGCTGCATGTTTGACTTGACAAGATCAGAGGACGACACCTTAAAACCAGACACCTTTCACTGCCCCCCGTGAAAATGTATGGTGATTACATTTTGACTACACTTGTGGATATTATTATTCTGACATCCACAGCAGCGGTTCGGTCGTAGGAACGGCGAGAACAGATGCAGTATAGTAAGAAAATAAGTGTGAAAAGAGTACACATAAATCCGCCAATAGGATAGAAAAAAGAAGCACAAAAGTACTAGACGTATTGAGAAACTACACCATGGTTGAAGACAGGCGGGAAAGAAAAGTAGATCTGGCAGAGTTGAGAGGAGCGAGAGCAGGAAAACATCAGTGGAGAACTCATCACAATGCAGTGCAGCAGAGCAGCTCCCGGCCTGCACCACAGGAATCCCATCTTCAGGGCTCAGAGCAGGTAATAGGAATGCTCCAGCCATTAATGCTGGGAGAAGAAGAACAGGAAAAACCCTGTGTTCTCTGTCGAAGCCTTAGCCTTTCTATTGCCCACCTCTGATTCAGCAGCAATCCACAACAGCACACCTAAAAGAAATGGATTAAAAGCAGTTCACAACTCGCATGGTAGCCAGCTTACATACAGGGCTCGGTGAGAACGAGACTCAACACGCGAGAATAAGACTAAAAATGGAAAGCGTTGTTTCTTCTTTTTTTTTGTTCTTTTTTTTCTCCTTCAATTACAAGGCCAGACACGGGAGCTCTGTTTACTCAGTGTTCTGCATATCCATTTGTTTTTAATGCTAATAGATTTAGCTGAAACTACAAATAGAGAGGCATATTTTACATTAACTCTGATTATTCAGCTTGACATTGAAGAGTATAAAGAAAGCAACACCGAATCTCATTATACTGTGTACTTCTCCACAGTCTTTTCCTCAAAGGTATTACCACCAAACAATTTCATAAGGCTAAATTTCCAGATCATTCAGGGAACCTTGGTGAAATAACCTCTTTTCAGTTCTGTAACAGCTGTGTAAGGGAAACTAAGCAATTTACAGGCATTTCTTTTTGCAGAGACTCACTTGTGGGTAGCACGTGTGTGTGCATTTTTTTGCTGAAAAATATATTTAAAAAGTTTGCTAGTTATCTTAATCTACTGGCAAATTGCAATGTAAGTGATGAGGAGATAAGGGACGCTGGTAGACTGAAAATATCCTCTACGGCAAAAAAAAAAAAAAACTGTCACAGGAACAATTTAGATTCTCCTCAAAGGAAGGTCTGTCACTTGCAACCGTGAGTACACTGCCACAAAAGACTGGCTGATGTAAATGACTGAATCCATCCTACAAAAAATACTAGGATACAGGTGAAATTCATTTTCTTCTTTCTTCTTTTTTGTTTTTTTGCCTTGATGGAAATATTTTAGAATTCTTGTATGGTGTTTTTCAGTGTGAAAACAACTTAACAAATTAGCTGAAAACAATGTTAGAAAAGAAAAAAAAAGCCCAGAACAGGGGTCACTTGGTGTTTCATTGCAGATTGATGGCAGTCGTACTAAGCTGCCAAACTGACCTGTTCATCGGATCGTTTAGCCCTTAAATAGATATGTTGATTCCTTAGGTACTCAGGACCATATTACAGCTTGTCCAGTTCCTTGATTTTATTCATGTAAGTCCTTAAATAATTGATATTTCTAACAAACATTACTTAACAATTGCCAGAAGTGTTTGATTTCCTTTTTTCCCCCTCAGATTTATTAGTACAGAGAAAATTTGTAAGTGTGTCTTTCTTCTCTGTAGTATTCAGGTTATGGCAAATGATGTGCAGTCCTGTCTGGCCTCATTTTGTCTCAATGATACTATTAATTAGCACGCTACAGTTATTTTATTTATTTATTTATTTTAATAATAGTTTACCTTCATAGTAACATTTAGCTGACACATTTTTAGTGAAGTTAAGGCTTAAGCACTTGATGGTGAGGATTTGATGTTTGTACTCAGTAATTACTAGGATAATTTAGGAGAAATTAATGCCGTGGGACATGGGTTTTTGACACCAAAACTGTGTAGACAACGAAGCTGTTAAGACCACAAGACAGTGATTGTGATTACTGCTCACTAATTTGTATCGTCAGTCAATGAGTTATTGCAGATTTCCTGTGTGTATCAGGTTACAATTTGAATAAAACACTCACATATTGTAGAGTGCATTGGAAGATATCAAGACTTGAAAGTATGATTGGAAAGCAAAAAATGGATGAAAAAAATATAGTTGGGTGGGGGTTAATGGTAATATTTTGTCCTAGGTTTACAAGCAAAGTGATGCGACAATTAGTAATGTTTGGCAAAAATGTAACAGTTAAAAGTTATTTTTATACATGCGAAAAAGTGCTTTCTGATGTGTGTCAAATGTCATTTTGACATACATCAGAACGAAATTCAGAGCTTGTCCACAAAATAAGCCAGTTGTCCATTGTGGAGCCAGAATGTCTTCCTCTATTGCTATTAGAGCTGCTTGTCTCTCTTCCTGCTAACATAATCAGCAGCATAATCAGCTCAATCTGTTTCATGGTCCTTTGCTACCGGTAGAGTTGAAGCCACGCTTGCCAGCTTTCCTAGATGGCACTTGCCATCATTTTGTATCCAGATCACTTGGTATTCACCTAGCATCTCTCATTGCCGTCCTGCATTTGTCAAACCCTGGCATGAATTCAGGTTCTCCCATGATGCTCTTGGTCATTTGGTCATCTGGTCATAATCAGATTCTTAGTATCTGTTTCGTCCTTGAAAATGAGTTCAGCTGACGAGTTAATATTCCCTTCTTTCTCCAAATCATGTCTGTGCTGTTGTTTTGGTTAACTTTAGCTTAATGTGTGCAACCCTGATCCTGACACCATCTGTTTGTCTCCTTTCTCTGCTTTGCCTCTTCCACTCACAGCCACAAATATGCAACAACCATGTCCATGCCAATAAAAGACAATAATAGCATGACGAAACAAGATTTCACAGAGACAATAGTTATTTGGCCACAACACCAACTAAAAATCAACTGCAACCACCTTTTTTTAAAATTTTACTTTATTTTTCTCTGTCAAGGAAATGCTGCATTCTGCCGCACTGTACATAACAGCTTTTGGGTCATGAAAAGATATTCATCTAGAGCTTCCAAAGATTAGGAAGCCAACTGCTTTGCTATGTCTTATGGTAATGAAGGGTTGTTTTTAATAAGCTGCCTCTCTCACAGGAATGTGGGACTAATATCTCAGCCTAAGTAGGAGGGTCACTCAGGTCAAAACCAGATGAAATTGCTGCTCACTTTTAATTCCAAAATCTTCAGTATCTATTGAAACTTAAAAAGAAAAAGAAAAAAAAAAAAAGAAAGATTTAAATATTAAGATCTATTCGGGGTTATTACAGTGCCAAGGTAATGACTATATTATGAAACATGCCTTTTGTTCAAATTAAACTCATGTTAGATATTAAATATTTGCTTTTAACACCATGCCATAGGTTGCACAAATGTTTATTTTATACAAAACTAATAAGCAGAATACTATGCAAACACAAAAGTCCCGGAGGTTAACTTTTCCACAGACTGTAGATTAAATGTTACTTGAATAATAGCACTATCAGCTTAGATGAAGGATCAGTCTCCTCTACCTCAGAAATAAGAACTCATCAAACACCCCTTTAATTAGCAGGTGTGACTCCTCAAATACATCTTTGAGGCCATTAAAATATTATTTGCATGTTTTAATAGACCAAAGTGCGGTAAATTGAAGATTATTCTTAAAAGTTCACATCATATCTTGATGAAAAGTTCCATTTCACACAGGCTTAGCAATCCAACTGGCAGCAGGTACAAAAATAACTAGATAGTTTGAAGTGAACATAGGCTCACTGGTGGGTGCTGTTTCCAACTTCAAGGGCTCTTATTCCACTCACATTTCGAGTGTTGTGCTCAGCACTGAGGAGGGAAGTCACATCTGCCCCAGAGTTTCCCTCCTCACCCTTCAGAGGTCCATCCCCTCCATTTCCAAAATTAAGCAAGTATGCAAGAGGGACCCTAGATCGATGAATACTCATCAGCCTCGCCATCTGGCCCCAGTTTGTTTTCTTAGCAAATGAAGCTGATTATTGAGCAGGGTGGCTAATGGCATTGAAATCTACTGGGTCGCTCCTGCTTTGCTCGGCCATCTGAATTTCGCAGGAAAATTTGTATAATAACGGGTACTGAAATAGCCTCAGATGCAACCTATTTAGTGCGCAAGCATGCTAGCATAATGGTTGATAATGCATGCAGGTGTTTTCAATCAGCTTTTAATGGCGCTGACATACACTGATTTGGGTGTGGTCGGGAGTGGAACATGCTTGAAAATATCAGCCTACAGAATGCAGTGCAGCTGTTGTTTTCTGCCCTTGATAAGCCACAGTTATCATCTGCTATCATTTAGAGCAGGAAAATGACATGCATGGATGCAGCTAAAACCGGGACAGCCATTTCTTATTGATCCTCTCTTTGATTATTTAATCCAAAAATGAAATACAGAACAAACAAACAAAACCTTTGATTGCTCAATTATTATGTTAGAAAGCATCCAACAGTTTGTTGGATTATATTCTGAAATGTATTATATTTAACACTTAGAATATGCATCTGGTGTATTGTTAAAGCGTATTTTTAAAGAATGGATAAGTTCAAGCTTGAAGTCCAGAATGCGTGTTACACAAATGCACTCCTCCTAATGGCTTTATTAGAAAAAGAACTGCACTCTGAATTCTGAGTATTTCCTGCTTTTGTGGTCTACACACGCAGTCACATGGATTTTTGAGGGCATTGAATTTGATACAAGCAATGTTTCCTGTGAGAAATGCCTTTTTTTTTTGGTCAGAACATGCTTGTATCTCTGGATTTGAAAGTTGGATTCAGATGAATTCTCCTGTCCCTCCCCAACCGTGACAAAAGGTTAAAATTCTGAAGTCTATTTTGTATATTGACTTCATTCAACATGGTAGAAACTGCAGCACCAACATAAAAAGCAGAACACGGACTAGCCCCAATTTAGATCTCTCTCACACTCAGCTGTGTTAATGTTAGCTTTCGCAAACCTGAAAAGCAGCAGGCGATTTGAGGGGGGGATGAGGGAGGGGGTTGCCATCCCCCTTGTTAGCAAAATGACCAAAATGCATCCCCATTGTTAACCCGCCATCCCCCATGTGGATGACTGTGTGTGTTGGTTGGTCGCATGGAGCAGCAAGGTCCTCTCATTGGTTCATTCACCCTGTTTAAAAAAAAACAATCATCCACTGCTGATACGTCCTGAAAGATGACACAGTACGTGAGCAAGATTTATTTTTCTGCAGTGGGAATAAACAGCACGTGGGCTTGCTGATAACTGTGTTGTATTCAGAGCTTAACAAGATATTTTGGGGTGAATAACTGCAATAAACATCATGGCTGTGGCTACGTACTGACCCTTCCCTTGAGAAAACACAGGTACCCACATTCCCTTCTAGTGCCTGTCAAACCTCAGGGTTGGTCAGGGTTGCCAACTTTTGTCAACAGACAGTAGCTTAAAGCCTGCTTTAACTGTTTTAAATTCCATTTTAGTGAATACAATATTTACATAATTAAATTAAGAAAAAAAAATCAACAAAATGTAACCGACTCTAATTATAAGCTATTTATCAACATGTTATCATCTAAATCTACCTCTAATTTCAAAAGCTTTTTATGAAGGCTGTGGAAATATGAGGAAAAGCAAACACAAAAACTTCAATCAAACTAAACACTTCAGTAAGCTCTGTGTGTTCTGAGAAAGGATGAATTCAGTCAGATTAAGTTAATTTTATTTAATACTAAATTAGAAAAAAAAAAAAACAAGAACGAAGGACAAGCAGTTCTCGACACAAACAAGAGAGATCACTGATTGGTCGGGCTTCTGTTTGGCTGCTGATCGGTTGACTGAACATCCTGTGGCTCCAACCCCACAATCTGAACACAGGAAAAGAAGCTCTTCTCTGGAAAGAAAAATGGCTTTTTTTTTTTTTTTTAAGTTGAAAAATGTAGAGAGGAAATCACTAAGCTGGCACCGCTCAGTTTTTCCTGACCCTGAAGCCACACTTCCTGCAGTCATTGCTCCCTCATTGCATTTTTAAAATACAATGTCAAAGAGGTTTCCAGCTGAATATGAGATGTAGTTACCTTGAACAAGAAGAGCCATGATTCAGTTGTTCCTATTGTTTACACAATAGCCTGTGTGCCGGTTTCCCCAAGTTTTCACTCTATTTTTTCAGTTGTTGTACTTGTTCAGTTTTCAGTTCTCCTGCAGCTGGAGTATATATTGATGTATCATTTCTGATATACACAACCAACAGCTTCATTTCTCCTGCCTGCGAGAATCTTCACTTTTGAGGGTTTGCTCAGATGTTCATCCTGATTGATACAAACACACAAAGCAACCTAAAAAACTTCATTTCCAAACACAAGCACTACTAGTGATATTTGATTAAAAATTATGATGAAGCCAAGAAGTGCAGCCTTTTAATTATTATGGTTACCTCTTAAATATTACTTCTTTTTTGCTTTCTAGAGCAACAAACACCTTCAGGCAGGGTTACTGCTTTCCAGAGGGCATTTGGCCTCTGCACTTCTGAGTCATTCTGCCCAGAATCATGATTACACTTAGCTTATTAAACAGTCCACTCAAATCTGTCACTACAAAAAACATTTATTTTTTTCTTCAAATATTAGGTTCTTATCAGATCAGTCTTTATTGCCCCAGCGAGCTGTGGTGGTGCTTGCTATGTCAGTTACAAGATATATAAGAACGCCACCCGGGTAAGACAGTTGTAGGCACTCTTTGTTGCATGAATGACACTGAATGATCTGACTCTCTCCATAGGGAGCATTCAGACACTGTTGTTCAAGTCAGCAGTTTCAGTAGTTCTTTATGGGGACAGGCAGAAAATGCACTATTCTGGTTATTCTCTAGGTCTTAAGAAAGACATCAAGCCCATTCTGTGTATACAGCTACTGAACATGAGTATGTGCCATTTTGGAATCGTACAAAGAACCACTGGGGTAAGTGTCATCATGTAACTGGCTAACCACTATAGACTTAAAAGACACTTTGACAATGCTGATGTGCGATTTCCAGGCAAGGGTGAATGATCATCTGTATCTTGCAAGAGTCTCAGGGTCCTTGAGAATCATACAGACACACCGCTGTTGTATTGTCTGGGCTCAATCCGGCTCTTTCCTGCAGAATGGTGCTTTACATAGAGGATGACAGAGCATTGTGCTTGTTTGCTTGGAGTGGGGGGTTCTCAGTTGAAAAAATGTGACGTCACATCTGAGTACCAATCAGGACGTGGCATTATTTGAATTAAGATCCAATATTACTTGGTGGGTGTCTTGCTCCTGTTGAAAAGTAACGGCTAACTTTTAACTATAATAAATGCTATAAGGAAATACCTTTTGAAGTTTTTAGGGGGTTTATTATCAGATTTGTATGCAGGGCTACTCATATGCACACAGTACTTTTGTTTCACTGTTACTGTTGATGTATTTTCTTTTATTTATTATTATTATGCTTCATGTTGATAGTTTTCTAATATTGTGAAATGTCAAATGTCATTCCTCCAGCCCAAATCTGTCCTTCCCAATGACAAAACTTTCCCTTCAACAGACGGAAAAAAACAAACATCCAACCCCCTTAAAAAAACCAAAAAAAAACATGTGACCACCCTCGAGACCATAATTACCGTTAAAAACTTAACGGTAGAAACTGCCCATCCCCCACTATGACTATTGACACCACCCTTTGGCCCGTGCCTGTGTTTGTATGAGGCACACTTCAGCGGTGCGGCCCCCCATTCAGAGAGATTTCCTTCATTAGCTTCCTCAATACCCGAGCCACTTTTATTGCCCTTTACTCCAGCTGCCTCTCTTTAGAAACCGCCCATACAATTTGGACTGGGGAATTAAAAAATGACAGCCTTGACCATTGGTGAACACAACAAAAAAAAGGGTAACATGTATTTAAAATGAAAAATTAGATTTTTGATTAGATTTTTGCAAACAAGCAACCTTGGTTGAATTATAAATGCTTTGTTACAAAGATTTTGATGTTTTCATTTTGATGTCGTGTTAGATGAGATTTTCTTTGAGACTCCACTGACTGAAAACCTAATGTATGATTACGAATGAGATTTCTAGCAAAGCAACATAAATTACAGGCATATACAGTCAACTTTCTGTATATAATTTGATTTAATCTGACTTTTTATCACTTTTATTTCACTTTTCAACAGTACTTACGTAAACCGTCATTTTCAGGGAGTTAAGTGTTTAAAAAAAAGTGCATTTATAAAGACCTATTTGATTGGTCCAAACAGCAAAACATAATGAAATGTCATGATGTGATTGGTGGAGAGAGTCTGTATCCTGTCCCTGTTTAAATGATGCAACGGCCAGATGCCAGGGTCACTGGGGCCCCTCTAACAGCACACGACTGCCAAGGAAATCTCTTCATCCGTTAAAGTGCTGTGAGGCCCTGTAACTCAAGATCAATAGCTCCGAGACAGGATGTGATGTCGTTTTCTGGTCAGCTGATACGCACTGTGTGGGTGAACAATAGCGACAACACCGAGCGCACGTGCTCCATTGTTGCAGTGAAACTGAGACATAAGGCCTTTCCCCTTGGGGCTTCCTTCCACCTCCCATCTGTCTTTGTTGTCTTTGATTGGTAGACAGCATGTGGCTCCAACGGTGTCTGAACAATGTCAAGACCACTGATGATGTTATGGTTTAAAAAACACAGTTGCCAGAATGTATTCACATGTATATGGCTGTTACTGACTAGAGGGTCAAAATACAATAGAGTTGCTGCTAAGAGTTTCTCATCCTACAGCAGCATTTTTTTTTTAACCTCACTAATCTACAAATTAAATATTACCATCAATTCACTTTTAAAATCTAATTTATAATGAGATGATTTTAATAAGTGTTTTTTTTAAAACCTCCCTCTATTCAGAAATGTGTTTTGCTTATTGTTACATTAGAGGGATGTTTGACCTTCACTGTGCAGAATGATGTATGCGCAGTTTGACACAGTCATCTGCTGTGAAAGAGTCTCTGTATTCACCTCAAAGGGCAACTACACCCTCAAATTTAGCTAAAACTCTAACAGAGGAGTCAGGGAGCAACAACTGTAGGAGGCGTTGCCTTGTGGCAGCGTAGTGTTTGACACCGAAGGCCAGAGGATAAAAGGGCAGATCACTCCAACAGAAATGGCATTGGCACTGGTTGCTTGTTCTTTCATTAGATGATGTGCAACACTTTTTTTCATACAAAATCATTTGAAAAGGAACTACTGTATAATATATATATATATATTTTTATGTTAATTACAATAAATGCTGTTACTGTAACCTTGTATGTTTTCATTTATTTCCATTTTATAGGTTAGATCAAGGCAGTTTAGTAATATGGCATTATTTAATGAATATGTAAAAAATAACACTGCAGAGAAATAAATATTCTTACACAGAGTGTCAGTTTTAAACTAAATTTGGAGTGAAAATAGCTCTATAAAGTGTAATCATATTACTCTGAACAGTGTGATAAAACCACAGTGTTAAATATTGGTACACATTTCATTGTTAATTTTGACACTAAATTGGGTAGAATTAACTCTGAAAAATTGACACTGGCCATAGAGTCAATTTGACTTTATTTTCAAGTGGGACCAAATTTGATCTGAAACAGAGTTAAATTCAACTCTCTCACTTGTCTCAGTATTTCTATTCATGAAAGAATCTGTGCAATACCACTGATAATTGCAATGAGGTTATTTCTAGAAACTTGCATATTTTGGTTTATTTTTCTACATATATTCCTTAAATTTTTGTCTCATCTTTTCTCTTTTAACCATAAAATATGCACACCAAATGTCAAAGGATGAGTACATCATGTTAAACTTCTCAACAAACAGATACAGTTCTAATATGTTGTTTTGTTATTTATTTGAGGCTCTCTTTTTGCTCTTTGATAAGATCAAGCATTTGTGGAGGAAAAAAAACTTCCCGTTGCCAGGAAGTTAAAAAAAAAACCTCCAGTTGGGGTGAAGGGAAAGAGGAGGGAGAGAAGACTTCGGAGGTCGCTGAGGCCGGTACCAGCAGATCGTGTAGCTCCAAATCCAGAGATACCTGCACAGAGGATTAGACACAAAGTTTGTGATGTACAACGGTGGCATCTAATTGTACAGAGAGAGAGGAGAGAAGAGGAGAGGTGCTCATCGAAACTCTGAGTAAGAACATAGACTGTATAAAAGATGGACGTAGCAACCGGCCCTGAAAAATGAAGCCAACCCGGAAGTGTCAAAAACCTGCAATATCACTACGTCCACTAGTCCTGGCTCCAAAAAGCCCTGGCTCCCATAGACTTGAATTGGAAAAGAAGTGATCACAGATCACGAAATACTGCATTCCTCCAGCTCAGGATTTTTTANTATATATATATATATATATTGATTATCAGAAACCCCCAAAAGTGACTTATTTAAGAATTTTATCCATTCAGTCCAGCAACATTTGAAAAGTCTAGAGGGCTACATCTGGGTCAATAGGTCAAGACTCGAGGTGATGAATGTTGACATCAACCGCATTAAACAGGATAGCTGCAGTTATTTCTTGATACCCACCAAAGACACACACATCAGTGAGCCTCTTGTAGGAAAGCAACATTACTTCATATATTATATCTATGTGTATGATTTTGTACCATCACAACTAATCTGAAAAGCCAGTTGTGCGATGTGGAAACCTGAAACCTCCAGTGCACATACACAAAGAGGAGACTTTTTAATGAGGAGAAATCTTTTGTCCAGCAACTTGAAGACAGGTGGAGCTGGTGTTGGGAGCGATGTCTGGCCGGACCAATAATTCATTCCACTGACAGTGATTAGGCAGCAAGGGAGACCTGTTTTTGAGCTGCAGGTCTCATTTTGGGCTTTAGGCTTTTCTCAAAATCTGTTCTTCTATGTATTTTTTGTTCTTGGATACTCTTGAAACGTCATCAGAGACGAGTACTGTTCCAATTTAAAGTCTGCTTATTACCAAGTACAGATAGAATAACCACAAGTGTTTCTGCTCCACCTGTTTTATTGAGGATGCTTTGAAGGCTGACTCATGTGGACTTGGGCTACCACAGTATCCCAAACTGTGTTTTGTGCAGCAGATTTTGAGCCAAAGCTGTTACAATTTCCATCCTGCTAGACTGATAGGATTTGTTTTTAGGTCAAAAAGTAACCATTCAGATGTTGAATATGTCCTCCAGTCATTCACCACTGGCTCTCATGTCTATAGTATTTTGATGTGCAGAATAATTCCATATGGAAGATAAAATTTGCTTCACAGTAGAATTGTGCCTCCGTAGAATTACAGGTTCTTATATGTACACGTGTCAACACAAATAAGGCC
This sequence comes from Stegastes partitus, assembly GCF_000690725.1. Taxonomy (NCBI): domain Eukaryota; kingdom Metazoa; phylum Chordata; class Actinopteri; family Pomacentridae; genus Stegastes; species Stegastes partitus. The sequence continues at coordinate 463,745 of NW_007577785.1, forward strand.
TCATGCCTCCTCTTGTGAAAGGCTGTCACATAGCATTCTGAACACACCTCTGATAAGAGTAAACTGAATTTATCTGTATGTGGGTCTATACCTTCATCTGGTGTGTAATCCCTCCTGAAAAAAAAAAAAAAAAAAAAAGGCCGTAGACCAGCACAGCATGGTTTTTATGCCAGTCTATATTGGTTTTTCCATGTAGGATGGGAGCAGCATGCTGCGCCAGGTTAGCAAGCTGACTGTTCCTGCTGCCTTGTGTGTGCTAATTCCAGCTGTTAAGGATATTAAATGGACACGTTTACTTTAGAGGATCCCACTGTCTTAGTGGTATTTTACCTTGGACTAGTGGCGGATGCCTTTTGAAGAACATATGATTAAGTCTGAATGATTTTCATTATGTATCTTGTATGCATTTTATTCAGTTTAGTTCAGTTTGTATGGGGTAAATCAGGTTTTGTCTTGAGACAGCAAGCCACTACCGTGGTGTTCTTTGCTTCTTTTGGTTGTTGTTTTCAGTGTAGATTTTGATTTAAATGTTTTCTTTAGAGCTTATCCCATGCACCTGTCAGCATTATTACTCACAGTGACTTGTGTATAGATTGCGAGTTCCTCCTGCACTAGGTTGATATGTTGCTTTGTCCCATTAATCTAATACAAATGCTGTTCGACTGTGTGTTTGTGACTCTTAATATATCGCTGCCAGCCAACCTCTTCTCTTAAAGCTGTTTTTATCCAAAAAAATAACCTGATATTTTTGTAAATAAATATTTTTCAATCTGTTGTCTGTGTTGGAAATTCTATAGATTTTCAATGAGAAACAAAGAGTAGATACAGTATTTTGTGGAAAAGAAATGCATCAGGACAGTGATCATATTCTAAATTACTTAGGTTCATTCCTGAAATGTATTCAACTAATTATTTAACCAATATTTTTACTTGTATTTACTCTTTTGTTGTCAGGCAAGATGCTGCTTATTCAAGTACATTTCCAGAAGTTCAGAAGTTAAATTAATCACTGCTAAAGTTACTATAGAAATGTCAGTTTGTCTGGCCCTGGAAAAGCTTGTTTTCCCACTTTAATCCTTATTGACGGGAATTAAATAGAAGAGTATTGCATGTATACTCTCTTACTGTAAATACCGTTTACTTGGACAGATAGGTCATTTTATTAAATTTTTCATTTCTTTTATTTATATATCTCAAGACTCCAATCACATGGAATTGTCCACAAAAGAGAACATACTGTACACTACTAAACCAAACAACGGCACATGTAAGCTTCTTTTAACTTTTTGATTATTTGATTACAATTACTATTTAAATTTCAAATTCAACTATTTAAATAATTGTTTGGCAACTACTTGACAAAATTATCCAAAGAAATCCAACAAATGAAAAGTTCCATCAGAACCAGGCTCAGGGAGGACAGCCATCTGCAGTGACTGATTGGGGTGAGGTAAATGAGGGGAAAGAACAGAACAGCTGAAAGAAAACAGGCACATAGTGTATAAAAGAACAATAAACACTTGGGAGGTCAGTGAGGTAAGTAACTGCAGCCTGCAGAGAGGACAACTACAAATAGTCTGTCTCTGATTTTGGTTACTTTCCAGTGGAGGCGCTTCTTTAAATTCTACATAAATATCACATGATGTCATACTTCTGAGCTCACTTTTCGACTTTTGCAAGAACTGTTTAGAATCCGTTCAACAGTTAATTTCCATCAGTTAATGTTGTGACATTTTTTAATTAGGCAGAGATAAGAAAATCCACAAACATTCAATATCTGCTTAACCTGCAAGACCCATAGTAACACATATGCTCTGATGTTGTATAGGCTAGCAGATAATTGTATATTATTGAACTCAGTCTATTGGAAATTGGAGTTGTTACAAGTCTCCAGCTTTCCTTTTAAAGAAACAGTTTGTTTTCTGTACTCACACTAGAGTTTGCTGGTAATTTTAAATGCATATATATGATCAACATTTCATCCAACTGTCTGAAACACACTGGTAGCTTCTTACTTGAGCAAACTTACTTGAAAAGTTATACTTGTTCTTATACTGGGAACACTATCTCTCTATCCAAATTGTTTCAGTCTGATTTGGCCAAGGGTTGAAGATGTCTGCAGTAGATGTCTGCTATCAGTGCAATACAATGGAGCACAACGGCAAAAAAAAAAAAAAAATCACATTTCAGTACCCAGCAGCAGCAATCCAGATTGATGACACATGACACATGCAGTCTGCTCTTACTTCTGTTATTGCCAAAACCCAGCTTGATTACTTTTTCAAGAAAGGTACTTCAAGCCGATGTATACTTTATTTTAGAAGGTGGAATGCCAAACAGCCACAATAACTCTGGGTCTAGAAATATATTATCAGAAGGCATGACTAATATTTTTATTTTTAGTATTATTACTTTTGTGAGTGTAAATAAGCCTTATGCCCCCCCCAAAAAGGTCCCACTGTGCAGTGCAACAGAATCCGACTCCAAATCACAGCACTTTCAGGTAGTCCTGATATAGTATCCTGTAAAATATAATCCCATTTGAGGCTACAAAGGGTGCACCCCATCAAATGTATAAATCAGTCAACTATACTCAGATCTCTGTGCTTTGTATGGGTGCACATGCATAGGCTTTCTGAGAAGGGTTTCAAAGTGTTGTCTCCTGCAGATTAATGAAATGAAGTAGAAGTTATGCCACCCACAAGTACACTATTTTACGTTTTATTACATGTGATGCTCTTTCATAAGTTTGTTTATTTTCTGTTCTTTCTGATATCCTCTCATTTGTATCACTTGAAGTTTCAGCTGCCATAACATTCTCAGAAATATCAATCACAAGGCTTTGCGATTCGTTTTTTTTTCTTTTTCCTTTTTCCAAGCTAATATTACCTTTCTCATCCCAAAATGCAGAAGCAATAATGAGTAGAGGCATCAATCCTACTTTCTGACACTTTACGCTTGAAGAAGAATTTTCATGTCAGGCAATAACTGCTAGTGAGCCTCAGTGGCACAAGCTCTGGGCTTGCGCCTACACCAAAGCCTAATGGGATAAATCAGCTCTTGCATAACTGGGGGCAATCACTCACTCCGTCTCCTCTCTGACAGGACTCAGTTATGGCTTCTGGGTAATATCATTTCTGTTATCTTAAGATATCAAATTTCTGTCTTTATTGGCAAAGACCTTAGCAAATGGAAGATAGTTCGCTCGCTTTGGCAAGACAGGATGAAAAATGAAAGCGTATTTATCCACCTCACAGGCCCCGTTTAGGATGGAGAGCTCAGGACTTTGGTGACATATTAAAGGAATCAGAATATTTATAAAAAACAAAACAAAACAAACAAACAAACTTCAGTGTCATGGAGCTTTTATGAAAGCATAACCTAAATTCTCCACCTGATCTAGAACTTTTGTGGGGACCTAAAGATCCACTTGCCTCAAGGGCTGTTTTACAATGCTTCACGCTCTGGTGCTTTTCAGCATACACTTCCAATACTAATTTGTGATATATCTCATTACCTATCACAGATAAAATGCTGTTAAAATATATTTATTTATAATTTTGTCACTGTCAGCAGTATATCCCATCATGAATAAAACAATGAGCTCTGCAGTTTCATTTTAAGTTAAACTGATCGACACTGTCAGTAAGTATCTCACTGTGTCTTGCAAGCTCGAGAGTGCTGTTGTACTATTTTCATTTAACTGGCTCTCTGTGAGTACTATACACATTTGACAGGGAAAATATCCACAGTTGGGTTATTTCTTTGAGAACATTTTGTTCTTACTTGTGGGTTACATCTTAATAATAACAATGTGCACAGTGAAGCAATAAAAGAAGTGAAAACACTGCAGGTTGTATGCCAACAGTGCAGGTTATGTGGACCTAACTCTTCAGTATATTTCTCATCAAAGTGAAGTGACACAGAGCTGCAGTATAAATTGGTATGCATTATCCATCATTATAAAACATGCTGTCTGCGTATCACCTTTTGAAACACACTGTTCATATAAAATATAAGAGTTGCTTGAACTTTGCTGGAACAAGTTTGTGTGCTTGTTGTGACTACTTGACTGTTGGTTTTCTTTTTGTTATTATTCTTCTGTTTTAGGAAACTTGATTCTATTCCTATCTGAACTGCAAATGCATAACTTTGTACAGTTTTGTTTATTTTCATTGGTGCAGATTTTATGACAGTCAAGAAAAGGCACAAGCAAAAAACCGAGAAAGAAGAGCTACCCCTCAAAAATATTAACACTGCCGGCAATGAAGCCTAACACACTGATCAGAAGACTTTTGGTTCAACAAAAAAAAAAGATTTTACTGTTGACAGGTCTACCGCTGTGAATGAAATCAGCTGTGCTAACTGTGGAAACACTCTCTCCACACTTCTGTTGGCAGGATGGGGTGATGTGTCAGTATGAGGTTTAGAGAACATACTGTAACCGCAAAAGCTGATAGAGTGTTGGAACAACACATTAGATATACTCACCTATCTACTCAAAAATTGGAAAAATTACTGGAAAAAATTACTGCATAGAAAACTTGTGTTGATCAGTAGAACATTGAAAAGAGATGAACCTTGTGCTATATAGCAAAGTGAAATCCTGTCTTTGTAGAAAAAAAAACAGAAAAGAAGTGAAAAAAAAAAAAACAAACAGAAAAAAAACATTGTTCGGGGATTTTTTTCTCTTACAAAGACTTTTCTACGCAAGGACATTCAACACTGGCAGGTCAATGAGAGTGGTGGGTTGTAATGGTGAGAAAAATAGGTTACATGTCTTTCTCATTTTCCAGCTAAAATCAACACACAGAGCAATGGACCTAACAATTAAATGTGTGTAGCGATGGAGCCTCACCCAGAGGATTATGGGTTGAAGCTGAGGATCTCCTAACGTGATGGTAAGAGGGAGGATGAGCTGGAGCTGGAAGTGGTCTACAGTCTCACAGGTCCCACTGCTGATAATTGGTTTCATAATACTTTAACTCCATCGAGCTAAAGAGAAAAGATTGACCCTTGTTTGACTATTAGATGCTTACTCTTGCCTCTGAGCCTTGATGTTTTTTTTTTGTGTGCGTGCAAATTATAAAAGCTGGCGCTGTACTGTTTTTACTCCTCAGGCTGACCTTCAGTTGCAGTTAATAGAGAATTATTCCACTTAAGCATCAATCAGCCCCTTTTCCTTATTTGTCAAAACGATGTAGTGAGTCACCTGGCAGAGAATCACACCAGACTTCATTGACCTCACAGGGATTTGGATCAGCTTTAGGTTTTAAGTTTAAAAAAAAAACAACCTGGTACCAAGACACCCCTGAAGTCTCCCAATAACCTACAGGTCCTCAACAACGATGATGACTCATCCGCAACCTGCTGCACAACAACCAGATCTGCCCGTTACATTTAATGTTTTGTGGCCTGATATTGGCAGCAAAAAGGGAACAATAAAAAAATGTCTGTTTTTACAACCTTTTGTTCGAGATTGCAATTCTCATCGGTGCAGTTTTCGCCCTCGGAGGTATCCATTCAAGATCATCTCAGTTATGTAAGTACAAGCACAGTGCCAACACAGTATCTGGTGTAACTGAAACTCTTTCGTTGCTTCTTTTCTCTCGTATACCTCATTATTACTCCACTATGTCTACACCTTCAGAATGTAACTACAAATGATATGTATTGAATATTTTCACTTCATGTATTACAATCAAAGAGTATTTTTCCATTGTAATAGTTTTTTGTCATAATGTAAAGTCAAGTCGCCTGATACTAATGTATAAATCTTCTCCATCATATTAGAGACAGAGATGGAGATTTCACCAAAGGGCCCAAGAGATAAGATCATTAAATAACTACGCAGTTATCCTAATTAAAGCACAATTATCACCACAAATGCAGGCATGCCGGAAATCTCCATACTCTGTGTTACATCCAGCCAGGGCATGAACACCACACTCACCTGTGAGAATAATGTGATAACCTATGATCGCTAATTACATGTCGAGAAAAACACAGCTGCCATAAATGTGTTAAGGGAATAATGCTCAACAGTAGAGCCAGACATTTCTGGATGAAAAAAATAAAAAAGGGCATGACAAGACCACACTTGAAAAACTGAAATATTGTAGGGTATCTTTGAGCAAACGCAGGTTTCATACTATCATACCAGCCTAACTTTGTGGGGTTTTTTCTTTTTTTTTGCTCTTAATGTGAGAAGCCATAAGTGCGATCGCATGAATAATTTAAAACGTATTACACATGTAGTCCTGTATGCATATTTCATTATATATGAATGTTTGATCTCTCTTCATTCTGTATAGCTGCAAGTGATTAGTAGGCACAGCCTTGGATATCAATACTTACAGAAATTACTAGGTAAAGCAAGGCAGGGCAAGTTTATTTATATAGCACATCGGCAATTCAAAGTGCTTTACGAATAAGCAGAAAGAAATCTGAAAAATAACAGATGTAAGCAGAGAAGTGCATTAGGTCTGCTAACATTTTCAACTAACACAAGCCATCGTCACCTTATATTGAAAGATGGAGAAGTTATAAAAGGAAAAATAACAACTGTTCCTGTATCTGTCTTTCACATTATAGTAAAAGAAAATATACAATCAGTGATCTCACTGTTTGACATATCTGTTCACTGATCTTGCAGCAATCACAGCATTTGGCAAGGTTGGATCTCTTTCTGTGGGATGACATCCTTTGATGTCTCCCTGGTTGTTATTTAGGCCTAAATACCTTGAACTCCTCCAGGGATAAATAAGTTCCTCAATCCTCCCCTCTCATGCTGCCACAGAGGATAAATTATATACAGATCTAGTTCTACTTCCTCTCATCATAATAATATGCTTTGCATGGCTTTTCCACTTCATCTAGAATCATGGTAATCCCTGTGCTTCTGTGTAATTATCTCTCCTCTAGGCTGATCTCAGTGCTCCTCACCTGCTCAGCCTAGTCACATTACCTCCTCACTTTTATCTATGACTCTTAAAGCTGCTGCCAAGGGTCCTCTTAAGTCACCCCACAACTTTTCCCTGTGCAGCCTCCTCCCCAACACACACCCTCTCTCAATCTCTTGCTCTCTCTCCTATTCCCCATGTTTCTGACTCAAGAGGAATGTGATTAGTAGAGAGGAAAAAAAAACAGTGCTTCACAGCAAATTTGTATTGCGGATATATCCCTCATTAATTTCCCAACCATTCTAATAAGTGGAATGAAAAGAAAATAATGGAAATATAATTTGCTAAATTGACAAGGAGTCATTGGGTACCTGGGGGAACACAGGCTGTTCTTTTCTGTTATGCATATTATCATACCATTCCGGCCTATTCTTGTGGCTGACACTAACTGTTACTCAAGGAGAAGATTTTCTTCTATTTAAAAGTTCTTTAATTCATCCTTTTTTTTTTGTTTGTTTTGTTTTGTTTTGTTTAAATTAAATGGCCTGAAAAGATGTTGACTTTTTCAAATAGGAATTTCAATTTAAAAAAAAAAAAAAAAAAAAGTGATTGGCAAATTGAGAATTGTGACACATTTAAAATTAGGAGGGATATTCCTAACAGTAACTACAATGGGTGTACCTCATATTTTGCCAACATGCATCTTTCAAGTGAAAGTGAAAAGAGAAGTCCTACATGGTTTTCATTAAGTAACACATCCAAGAAACAACACTTTAAATACTAACATAATCTTAAATGTTACCTAATCCTGTAAATGTTGAATGGACAAATAATATGTATACAGTACGATTTTCTTAGCTTTAAGAGCTACCAGTTGTAGAGTGTGGTGACTAACTTGCAATTTTTTAATCCATCCATTATAATGTCCTAATAGCTCTTAAACCTTTGAACAGTCAAGTTTAATTTAATGGCCTTGAAAGTGTTTTTTATTACTTATTTTTTGAATATTACGTCACACCGAGAGATGACTAACAGTGCCTGGGGAATGGAGTCAGCATTGACCGGCTGGACTGGAGGCGGAGAGTCTCCAGACAGAGATGGAGTCTGAACTTGGACTCCTCTTGATCATTGCATTTACTGTATTGAAGAGATAGTTTATGTGTAATTTTGACCAAATGCAGATGAACTGTTTAATAATTTAGCAATACTATCAGTCCATTTCTGTGGCAACAGGAGAGAATGACTAAAAAAAGAAAAGAAAAAAGCTGTAAAAGACAGATTGATGAAAAATGTATTTTTTAATTTTACAGCAATCACTTGATGCTACAAGGGCTGCAAGGTGGAACAGTGGTTAGCGCTGTTGCCTTGCAGCTAGAAGGTCGCCGGTTCGCACCCCAGTGAAGACACCCGGGATCTTTCTGCGCCCTGCGATAGACTGGCGACCTGTCCAGGGTGTCTCCTGCCTTTGCCCTAAGTCAGCTGGGATAGGCTCCAGCTCCCCCGCGACCCTAGTGAGGATTAAACAGTGTATAGATAATGGATGGATGGATGGATGGATGGATGGACTTAATGCGACAATAAGAGTTACATAAATGCATTAAAAGAATAATAAGTTCAGTTTTATTCATTCTGTTGCATTTTAGTACTGGTCTGGTTAATATTCCCACTGTCTTTTAATGAACTCTAAAATCTTGAAACTATAAAATCCATATAAGGCATTACAGCCTGACAAGTCAATCATTGATTGTTTCTCCATGATGTCATTTTCCAGTGACTGGACAGTCTACACCTTAATACTTTCTATAATTATATTGTTGTGTAGCACAAAAAAGAAACAAATGATTAATTTAATTGCATTCCTAATAGGTAGTTTCTGTAAACTGTGAATTAGTTGCATTTCATGAATATTGTGGAGCAGGAAGAGAGAGGACTTAAACAAGGTATCTTGTACAGAAACATTCTCGGATGAATACTGTGGACCTTAATGTACTGACAAAATAAACAGAGGAAACAAACACAACAGAGCCCGGTTTAAACTGATCACATTTGAATTGATTCAGGGTGATATCCCTGCAGTAACGCGCTAACTCACATTTGCTTTACCATGGTCATAAATGATTTATATTAACACTAGATGAGATTGCTTCCTGAACAATGCACAGCGGGGGATGGATACATAACTAGCGTAGCTTTTGACTTCAAACTAAAATCACAGATCTGTTATTAGAAAATGCTGTGTTGGTTCATTTGCTTTCAGACCACAAACAAACTACACTGGAGTCGACTTAGAATTGAACCGAGACCATAATTTAAAATGGTCTAATGGGCTGGTGGAAGCTATGGGGAGACCTTTCACACCCAATGAAAATTATTTTTAAAAAGTGCCCAGCCAATGAAAAAGTACCACACAAAGTGCTAGCACCACTTCTGATTTCTTATTGGGCAGGCAGGCTGCAACCTGTCTCCAAAATCTCCTGCTGCACAGACTGTCTCTTAGAGTGCACACGGTCCCACTGCTCATGAAAAATCAAAGACTCAAAAGCACAACCTGCTCTAACTTGCATACGGATTGGAAGTAACTGAAGTTCTAAGTCTTAGTTTAAGTTCACAAAAGTTTGCGTTTGTTATGCTTATTTAAGTCATGCACAAAAACATACTCATCTTCCTTTGAACTCAAAAGCTTCTAACTCCAAACCTAATCGTCTAACCTCTGAGCTACAGACCACCCAAGCTTATCAGCTTTTATTCCTATGAGCCCAACCTGATGTAGCAGACTAAAAGTGGCCCAGATGGTCTCAATCTGGGTGTTTTGTGGTGCTAAAGTCTGGTTGGCAGCTCTCACACACACCCATATTAACCACAATTATTAATCAAAGGAAGCAGATCAGATCAGGTTTGAAAACACTCTCAGAATATGATTTTAAATTGACAAAGCAACAGTTTTACTTACAATTCTCCATAATGTGTCTACATGTACATTCCACATGTCAACCAACAGCAAAACTTCAAAGCTTGAGTGTCTTTATTATGTCTGTTGTCGAACATTTCTGACATTATCTACATGTGTTTATTACAACCTTGGAAAAGTTTCCATCAGACTTGTGCACCACAGTGGTTAAGAAGGTCTCTCCTCAGGGATAACACAAAGGGCAGAGGTGTTAATTATTCTACAGATCAGCGATGTCAGCAGAACTCTCTCATTGCACCTAATTGTCCCTTTGGGGGTGCTCAGGTCCTCATTATGAGCACACTTTGTAATCCAGTGTTGTTATTTTGCAGAAGCATTTTAAAAACATTTAGTCATTTTGAAATGTTCTTCTGTGTTTATCGAAAAATGTCATTTTAGCCACTCTGTTCAATGATGTCGGAGCTATTTGTTAAAATACACATTTAACAAGGTGCTTTTTTTCCCTCTGTTTTGTTGACTAAAACTGTAAAGTGAAGAAATAAAAGAAAGGAAGACAGTCTTCCCACAAACACAATAGCCTAATGAATCCAGTTGAGACTGTGCTGAATTATTCTTGGCACATCTTTCATGCAATAAAGAATGGATATGTGAATGAACTTCTCTGCTTCGTCCTTCCAAGCAAAGAGGAGGAAGCTCAAGTGCATTGAGACTGATGGACACACTGTTCAAGTCTTTCTTTACTGATGCCAAATCTTACTTACAAAAGCAGGAGGGTACATTTCCTCAATGCATCAAACTTAACTATGCCATATAAATTCTTAAACTCATATCTGTGATTAATTATTTCAGTTCATTAGAACATTGTGTTTTGTGTGTTTATATGGTACAAATTGCTGTAGTGCTAATTTACCACATGTTCACAACAGTTTTGGGAAATATTTTCTGTGTTATTAAGGTTTGTCTTCAACTGCATGAGTTGCACCACATATAGAAGCACTAGGCTTCACTAAGTACTAAGGAAATGAAATGCAAAAATACTGTGTTAGTGAGGAGAGGAAAATGAAATTGTTTTAGAGTGAGGGTGCCACAGTTTTGCTTGCGTATGTGTCTGGAGTGTGGCAACTGTTTTGAGTTCCCCAGCAGAGTCCATCACTCTTGCTTTAAAACATGACAGTGACAGTCATATTATCAAACGTTCCTATATAAGACTGCCATTTTTTTCCCCTATCAGAATGCCATGTCCGCAGATCTCAAAATTTGACAAAGAAATATGAAATATATTGTAAATGACAGATTGTATCAATTCATGTCAATTCCTATGTTAAAAATGTTCTATTCGTATAAAAGGAAATGGTAATACACAAAAGTGGCTGACAGAAACAGGATTTTGTTATTGCAATTTGTCAACAGCCCAACACTCTATCAATCGACTTGTCAAAAATAATTATTCTGCTGCCATCATTTTCAGATTCTAACAAAATGTTCACATTCTAAATTACTGACAGGGTATTTTTTTCCTGTTTCAGCAACACTGGGTTAGGCTGCAGCCTTAGTCATATTTCCCCTTGATGCATATCTATGGTTTCAAAGGCATTCTTCTCAAACCATGCATTTGACAGAATTGTTTATTAAAATGTATGATTGCTTGGTTTGTCCTGCATTGAAATTACTCTCATTGCTCATCCAGATAGTAAACATCAAGATAATGTGAAAGCAAACGTCAATAGCCACTTGTCTATGAAAGCAAAACAGACTACCCCACATTAATTTTAAATAAAGTCAGTTGATGCACGTTAAAGGTTACTTTCTTTTCCTCTAAGGTCAATAAGCAGGCAAAATCTTTGTGACAGCAGATGAGTGATGTTCGTCCACAGACAGCAAAGTGATATTTAGAATATGCAGCTGGTTCTGTTTTAACCTGAGGATACAGTAAAAGCAGATATTTTCCCATCAGGGTTGACCAGTGACATCTCTCAAAATGCCTTTTGACTTGCTGTTGAAACTGAACTGAATTGAATTGAATTGTTGATTTGGATTCTCTGTTAAGACAATGCATTGATGACCACAAACCTCTGAATCTAGATTAGGAATAATATCAGTAAGATATAACACTTTCACGCAAATTACAATTTATGTAGAACTTTCTACTCATCGGTAGGAGTAACAATTATTTAAAGATCAATTGCTAATCCAATCTGAACCATAAAGGTCACAGGTCATCTGACAGCAGTAAGAGATGTGTCCTGAGTAAAGATGCATTTATTTTTAAGAAAAGATCATGATTTGCATTAAAAATATTATTTAATTGTCATGATTGCAATAATAAACAGAGAACAGTTATTACTAAAAGAAACACTTTTGGCTTTTAGTTTGGAAATAGGAAACAAACAGCAGTCTCCTGTGTTCAAGTCTAGTGTTTTATTGATTAATCCATCCACCCTGACGTCCTGTATGTAGACTCTTACACTCGACCTTGACTCCTTTTAATAATTACTGTCGCCAGTAGAGGATGATGTCAGTTGACATGCAGATTTATACATTGAATCAGCTGATGGTTGTCTCACGCCACCACTACAGATCGCTTAACAAAATGTCAAACTGAGGGTCACAACCTTCACAAGCAACAGCAACTTCTTATGTGACCACAGTTTCTTAAAGATTCCAGTGTAGCCTCTACTCAAAAAATGTGTAGGTTAACACAAATTAATCTACAGAAAAAAAATCTGTAAAACTCATTTGTGAATTACACAAATATTGCTATTGGAACTCTACTAGAAGTCTAAGAAAAAGGAGTAAATAAATGCATTATAGTCCACGTACAATGCATTGCACTAACTTTTTCCTCATCAATTTTAATAGTGCAACAGAGCTGCTTTCTTTCTTTTTAACTTACTGTCACTGGATATAGCTGCATGTAGCTGGTAATGATTTGATATGGAGGAAAAGCATATGAAGTATTTATAGGATTTATCGTCCAGAGAATTGCTTTTACCATTATAGACAGTGCACGTCAGTATTGTTACAGGGTATACAGGACCCAATTTCTATGGCAACATAATCAAGTGGATAATTAATATAAGCTAGGCAAACAATACAGCTCTTCTGACTTCATAGGGAGCTTTGTGAGGCAGTGTGTTTGGACACACTGAACAAGATAAATGTAAGCATTCAACAGCTGATTGATAACAGCAGAAATGTTGGTCAGTTGTATACGGCCATATGGACTAATTTGTCATGCATGTTTCTATTCTCAATACAGGAAGCACTCTAGCCTTTCTAGCCTTTCTGTGCTCATGCAGAAATAGACGTGTGAAGGCTAGGTGTGACTGTGGAATGCACCTTAATGGACCTGTCAGAAAACTGAAAATAGAGGCTTAATTTTTTTCAATCAACTATGATCTTTCTGTAACTCTGGGATCAATGTTGCCTCACCCTAAGCATAATAATCACCTTAAACAAGAAGCCATAGGTAATTTGCCTTCACCACGATCTTTCTCAAACCTTTACATTTCACAAAATATGATGCAGAAATTATAGAAGGATAGAGCAAAAAAGAAAAAAAAACTGTCACTGGACATGAAAAGACAATTATTCAGTGTCATATTGTTTTCTAGCAATGGGGTTGTGTAACACTTGTCAATATAGTAGCCCCCTTTATCCACATTTTTAAATAAATAAAAAAAAAACATATATATAAGGGAAAATATATATGGACAGAAATGTTCACTGCTGCTTTCAGATGTAACTGGTTGTGCCACCTATGGCAGCATATAATCCCTGTATATGCAATTATAGTAATAATAATAACAACAACAATAACCGTAGTAATAATAATAATATTCGATTGTTAATTAATTATGTTCTGAAAAGCAATAGTGTGCATTTCCTCTAGTACTCAAGCCTGTAGACCACAAAAAAAATCCAATGAAACTACATAAAGACAATTAAATCTGCGTGTAACAGCAGATGGAGAAAATCCACTATAGAACAGCATGTTATTTGTCACTGTTATTTACTCGACATGGATGACCAGAAACCTGCGACCACTTCATTTTCACAGCTGCCACACTGCACACACATCACATCACGCAGTTGTCCTGGCTCCAACACCTGACTGACTGCTAATCCTTCTACTGCTCACCTTTAATGCTCTGCCATGGCATTCAGCTGCTCGGCATCCAAGCTCCGAAACTGCTCTTTTTTTTTTTTCTTTTTTTTTTTCAAACGCTATAAGAACATTAAAATTTGCCTCAGAGCAGACAAGTTTAAGCTGGCCTATATTCACTGTGATGAAAATTTTCTCCTTCTTGTTGACTTCTGTGATGTCTCTATGTGGGGTAGCTGCCATTTACTGCAGCAGACGCCCTGTTGTCTTTAACATTTATGTATTTTGCTTTTAACAATTTGTCAGATGGCTTGATGCTTTTAGTTACCGCTCTGTGGTAACCTTGAGTGTTTTGAAAGAGAGCCAACAAATAAATAAGCACATTATCTGCAAGACAAACTATTAATTTTGTTGGATGCCATTTCAGGGCAATTAGAAATTGGCTCATACAAGGTCAAGTGAAGATTGTTAAACTTTAAATTTCCTTGCATATACCTTGAAACGTAATCTGATTCTAGAAATAGCATTCATATTTGCTAAGTTGCTGTTGTTCATGTGCTAATGAATAATAATGAATCATAGTACCATGTTATAGATGGATACTGCACACACCTACAAGACATTTGAATCCAATTCTGTCTAAAAGAAACTGGTGGTGGATTCTTGTAGCTTGTTTTTAGCCTCTGATGTCCTTCTTTGCAGTCTCATTCTCATTTTAGCGTAACCTCTTTCCAAAATACTTTCCCCCTCCAAAAAAAATCGCTTTCAATCACAAAACCTCTCCTCATCATTTAGCATATCCTCTCTCTCCTTCTCTAACCTCCTGCAAAAAAGACTTCTCTTGTCCTCATAGACTGTGGGAGAAAAAGAAAACCACAGTCAGCCACTCTCTTCCTGTCACACCCATTGAAACATCGCTCATCTGTCTGCCCAGAAAATAAGCTGTCAGGATGGAGAAAGCCACTTGTCTAAGGATCATATTTATGTAAGAGTTGTGTCTGCTTCCAATTTCACGTAGGTGCAACATCTTTCACCTTCACACTCCACTCGAGGAAATTCATGTATTTTCTCCATGTGATTGCAAATTGCTCCTGCACTCCACGTCCCTCACTCTTATTTCTTCTACCACTGATGGATCAGGTCTGTGCTGCAGGCGGCTGCATTTTCCATATGGATCAATGGTGGCATATGCATTCCTGATCACAGATGACTATGAATATTTGATGCTGCAATATTATTTTGTTTAGAAGACATAAATCTTGTGTAATCCACACTCAGCGTTCATGCAGCAAACCTTTTATTTACAAAGATTGTCTCGAGCTCACAAGAAGAAAGTAAGCAGAGGGGTGGATGACAGGCTCCTGCAAGTTATATTACTAGGCTACGTGTATGTTTAAATAACCTCTGTTTTGACTCTCACCGCCTATTTTAGTAAGGCATCAGTTGTGTGCGCCGGGGCTTCACTGAGAGAGGTCAGGTCACATACTAATAAACTAAATGGGCTTAATTCTTCGTAATGTCTCTGTAGTGCAAATATTTGGTAAAAATCCAGAATTACTTATGGAAAAACGTAGAAATACCATGCTTGATTAAAGCTTCAAAATCAGTCTGTTTTTATTGTTTAGGTACGCACATTCACATTCTTTTTAAAAAAAAATATCTTATGAATCATTATCAGTGAGGCAGTTCTTAAAAAAAAAAAAGAAGAAGAACCGCCTAGGGACCCTACCTGCCATATTGTTGAGTTCAGCTCAATTGTGACAGGTGTGTGCTGCACAGGGCTTGTACAGGATGCTTCTTGGTCTGTCATGTTCATGCCCAATTAGTTCCTGTATCATGGGTGGAACATCTGATAAGTAGAGATTGCTGGTGAAAGTCAGACAGGTGCATTCCTGGAGGGAGACGCTTGCAGAAGGATGCAAATGTCTGCTGTTGTGTTGCTTTAAATTAAAGATCCATTATCTATACACTGCTTAATCCTCACTAGG
>NW_007577785.1:481622-513713 GCF_000690725.1 Stegastes partitus
AAAACGATCTGGTGTGAACAATGTTATTTTTGAAACCATAAATCTATGTTTGTAAATTCTTGGCTATGTGTAAACATGGCCTAAGTGTCACAGAAGTCAGGGTGGCCCATTGCTAGCTTAATTCACAAGATCCTTCCCAACACCACACTCCTAGTCCAAGTGAGTGCTTCCTCAGGTCTCTGCAGTATTAAACAGTACAAGATCAGTGAACAAAAAACAAAAACATAATTTTCAGAAAACTTTAAATGTGTGAGGAGACTTGTGATTTAGATTGTAGACCATATGATGATAGGTTTCAGCCAGATTGCCCAACCCTAACCTGATGCATGAGAAGTCAATGCATAAACAAGACTGACAGAGGGCTGATAAATCCCTCAACTTAAATAACTATACAGTTAGATTGTCCATACCCTCTGAATACAACCCAATGGAGTGTAGTATAGCACTTTTTCTTGCCTCTGTCTGGTCAGGTGTGGACACAAAAACAGAGAGTTTTCTGTCATGGTTACAGTAATAAGTACTAGTTTAAGGTTTTACAACACCTGTGGTTAAAAGAAACCACAGTTTTAGTCAGCTGGACTTTTTGCAGCGTGTCATTCCCCTGCTCTCTTCACTGGTGTATCTTTTCTCACTTCTTTCCTCAACAAAGGTAAAAAGTGCCCAAAAACAAATATTAAAATCATGTTTACTGCAGCCACCGGAGGCCACTGTCACAGCGACATATACAGTAACTATGGGTCATAATAACCTGCTTGGCCAAATAACCTAAACCTGATTAAATTTGGCCGCAATCCCTGTCGAAGCAGTCTCCTTGCACAGCAATACACTGCTTGCAATGCTCCTGCAATGCTTGTAACACTCCCTGGAAGTCCCATTAGGAAAGCCTGTCAAGCACCCTGTGCAATAGCAGCCAAATCTCCTCTGCTGTGTCAAAAAGGTGAACCTTCAACTTGAATTTTGTTTTGGGGAAGAGGAAGAAGCCACACGGAACCAAACCTGGTGAGCAGGATAGATGGGGGAGTATTAAATGAGTAGTGGCCAAAAAACTCCATGTTGTGGTTGTGTGCAATCAACACACTGTGACCAGGTGCAGAGCCTAGTTGGTCCACCCACATGCCATTGCACCACAGCTCAGGATATCTGTGCCCAAAGTTTCCTTTTAGACACCTCAGGAGGTCGCAGCAGGATTCTGCCTTGACAGCCCCTGGGTGCTGAATTTTCCAGTGGACAACGACATAATTGTTAAAGAAAACAACAGTTCTGACCTGATGCACCTTGTCTGGCTTTGGAAACTGCAGGCTCCTCCACTGTTTAAACTGTTGTTTCTTCTCTCTAAGGTAGCCGCACGCCCAACTATTGTCACCAATGATGATCCTGGTGATGAAGGCACGCTCATCCTAGCCTGCGGACTCACAAAAAATGTGATTTTTGCTCCAGTCTGAGGTACATGGAGAAATCACAAATGCTTTAAAGTGACCACAAAAACAGGTGTAACAGGTCCCACTGTTGATAGCATGATGTTGCACAGTCGCTTCATATGTGACAGTTTGTTCTCACACATATTGCACATGTGTGATTGTGATGTACTTCATGTACCTGCAACACAGACACTTGCAGAAAAGCTCGAAAAATGATTTAAAAAGGAGCCCAATTAGACTAAGCAGAGGAGAAAAAAGAAAAAAGAAAAAAAAAAGGTAAATAAAAACAGTACTTACACCAGAAGTGGTGTGGGGTCATAATGAAGTAAATATAGGTTAGAAAGTTTATGTGCGTGGATCTTGTTTGTGCCGCACCGGTCATTAATAAGAGCAAAAGAGCCAGAAAAGCAAACACGATTTTCCTAGTGACCCAGTTGCAAAAAAAAAAAAAAAAAACGACTCTCTGGGAGACTAATGAGAAAATATATCACATTGCACTTATAAGAATATGTGCAAACCCTGCATGTGCACTGCGCATGTGAGGAGCACTATGCATGCACGAGTGAGAGAGCTAACCACTGGGTCATACGTGAGTAACTGTTCTGCTACCACACTTTGATGTAGCATCTTGTCACCCCCATCCTCGTGCCCCTTCCCCCTCCTTTTTTTTTTCTGGTGATAAATGTAAGCTGTCTCTATCAAAGCAGCTCAGCATGACACTGTTACTGTGTGTCCACTGGGACCCTAAAAGCTTTAGATGGTGTGAATAGTGCAGCCAGAGTGGGCAGGGCTGGTGTGTTACAGTGCTGGATGAAATGCGCGTCAGTGTGGTGGTGTGAGCCTCGCACTGCAGGAAGTTTAACAACCGCAGCAATGAACCGAACCAGCTTTGAAGATAGCGCTGCATATTACATTGGAATTATTTTAAAAATTCTCTCTGTGTTTCCATGCATTTATATATCTGATGTATTTATAATTTGTTTTTGTATTTAATTTTCAACCTTACTTTACGTTTTGGTTGTCAGATCACTGATTAAAATATGTTGTGTTTTTTTTAAGCTTGGATATTTATAACGAACCAGAAAATTTCACTCCTATTTAATTTTCCAAATGCAGTCAGTTGTAGGTGTGTGAGCGAGTGTGCGTGGTTGTCTGTCTCTTTGTGTTTGTGATACACTGGTGACCTGTGCAGGGAGGACCCCACCCAGGACAGGCTCCAGCCTCCCACAAGCCTCTTCAGAATAAAGCAGGTACAACGAATGGATGGATAATCACAGTCAACTATCACCTTACATTTGAGAATATTTTTTAACAGTAACCCCTTTGCTTGTGATACTGACAACAGAAATCCGACCATTATTACTCCAGTCTGTGTCTCTTTTCATAATGTGCTAACGGACTCCTTTAATGTTGCACTAAGGCAGAGTGGAAGGAAAATCATTAGAGATCAACAGAGCCAAAATGTACCTACAATCTGATTAAGTAAAATTCGAAGAAAAGGGCTGTTTGGTTTTGGGTTTTTTTGTAAAACAAGAATATTTCAATGAAATTACAGAGTTTTCAGATGCTGTTCATTTTCATGTCATGTTTGGTGCAGGTGGATCACTCAATTTTCAGCCCAGCAGTGTGATTCAGAGGCTGCAAATAGACATTAGAATTAAGGACTGCATTTTTAGGAACAGCTCATGTGACTGTCTGATCTTGGAGTTCATAATGTGGCGTATTTTTAATGGTGCAAAAGTCAAATTTCAGTCTTCTTTTTTTTTCTGACAAATGCAAGCCCAGAAACTTTGATCATGTAGTATATTTCAAAGCAATAATTATAAAGACTTATTTTTGAGTTATAGATCAAAAATGATATGAAATATGCAGCATAAGGATTGTTTGAACTTATTCCATATTGTTGTACTTTTTTCTCCCACTCTCTTTTATACCATCTAATGCAAAGCTTAATAATTTCATCCTCCCTAATGCAAAAGTAGGAGTTGATGAGTTCTGAATGGTAACAATTACCTAGCACAGTTGCAGTCCCAGCTGTGCGCTTACTGCGCAGTTGTATTCCTACTAACAAAAATCCCTCAATACTGTGAAAGGCTGCTCAGTAAATAGTGGCCTTAAGAACTTGTGCTTCTGCCTACTTTGTCTAGACTTAACACCACTGTGACATGTACATGAGCACTGTGGGATAGCGACAAGCTGAAGCGGGGAGACATACAGAGGCCAGGAGACAGAGATTAGAAACAGGACAGCAAAGACAGATGCAGTTGGGGGGGTTAATCCTGTCTGTGAGTGAGTGATCATGTCCATCCACCCAGCTGTGGCGCCATCAGGGGCCACAGGGCTTGCTGGAAGTCTGATGAGGCGTCACCGCCGTCTGCTAGTGGAGAGATCTCTCACTCGACAGTTCCTGTCAGCGGGACGACCAACCAGGTAGGAGGGAGGAGAAGGAGGGAGAGAAAAGAGAGAGAGAGAGAGACAGGCAAGCGAGATCGATTTAGAGAAAACATTTTTTTCTTTGGTCATCATTTTTGAAATTATTCTGCTTTGTTTTCACCCTGATTTCTTTTTTTTATTTTTTTTGCAGTCTTGTCAGTGAGGATTAATGTGAAGAATTAATTGGCTTTCATAATGAGACAGTTAAGACTGTGATGGTCAATAATAGTGTGAGTGTTATATGCAAGGTTCTTGCATATAACCAGATATCACAAGACTGTCACCTTTCACCTGCCGAGTACAGAGGGAGAAAAGAAGTCGCTCCAGTGGTGCTTTGTAAACCTTTAATTTTAGAACCCTGTAAGAAGCATTTACTGCCTTAGCATCAGTTGGTAAAAATCATGTTAGTCACGTAAATCGTGACCATTTCATGCAAATAGTCTTTCTCATATTATGACAAAAACAACTGTAAAAGGTAGATATTGCTGTGTAGGTTGGATATGATGTGACACTCATGTAACTAATCACTTTAAATGAGCAAGTGCAGGTGATCACAGAGCAACCAGGGTTCAGTTTCGATCACCCAGTCATAAACAAACTGTAAATGGCTTCTATATTAGGAGCAAAAATAAAACCATAAACAAACATTGGGTACAGATTACAAATGAAATTGCAGCATTAAAATGAAACTGAATTTATAATAATTCAGGGTATTATTGCTTTGAATGCCCAGAGGATAACTTGCAGTTCGCAATTGTTTTTTGGGTTTTTTTTTTTTTTCCTCCTGAGAAAATGAATCATATTTTTATTCTGAGATCACTGAATTCTGAGTTGTTTGTCTTAAACCTCTACCTCACCCCTAAATCCCCCAGGAGAAATGAGGAGCAATAGCAAAGATCAGTCTTAGACAAATGATGTAGCCGTAAAGAGAAAAAGAGGAATAGCAGGACATAAAAAAATACTTAAAAAAAAAATAAAAAAAACATTCCTGACAGGTAAAGCTGTGAGTCAGGGGAATTAAATCTGTTCTCTGGGGTGATGGGCAGCTGTTTTCTCTGTTCGCTACTTGTGCTGTTGAGCACTGATGGGATTTGCGTCTGTATATTACAGATATCTGTTATGAATCAAGAGTCAGGCCACCAAACTGAAGCTCCTGGAGATCTGACCTGAAAATCTGCAGCTTTTTTTCTCTTACAGTTTCTATACTTAGCCATAGCCATTATTACTACCTGATGTGACTTCATTTTACTCTGAATATACCGAGACTTTCCTTGAAGACAGTTCACAAGAACCATGGAAATGAGCTGTCAGAGGATCAGTTAGACTCTGTTTAAGAGATACTGTCAGCAACCCTATCCAGAAATGATCATTATTTCTGCAGTCAACTCCCTTCAGTGGTCAAGGTGAGGACACCAAAACATTTGCAGAGGGTTATGGTTGTCACAGTTAAATGTTGATAAAGCACAGCGACATTAATTGTTGATGTGAGCCAGAACTTGAACCCTGGTGTCGCACCTCAAAGTCAGATGCATTACACTATTGCTTTTCACAGATGTACCGGATAAGAACTGTGTTGTGAAAGCTTGGCTAAGAAACGTTATACATGCACAGATAAAATAATTACAGCAGCTCGAATCTGAACTTCGAAGCTACTCAAAGTGCTTCTTTATATCTTGTCTGATTGTCCGACCTTTTTTTTTTTTTCCCCTTCTGACCTCAACTATTGTGAATTGTGACTTTTATTCTTGAACTATGATTTCTAATCACAATGGAACAAAAACAAGTTAAGCTTCAATGTATCTGCCGTTCCCTAATTCTCTTATTCCCATCCAATCATTTATCCATCTCTCCTGAAGCCTTGAGAAAGCTCCATTTCTGTCTGTACCAGAGCATCTTTCTGCTAGGTTTCCCTAACGTATCCTGAAAATGTACACATAAATGCCATCAGTGCCCACACACAGCCAGATTGCCCCTGTCAAGCAAACACACCCAACCCAGACAGTCTCGCTTACTGGATGCGAAGCAGACATGAAAAGTGAAACGATTCAGAGATATTGCAACCCATCAGAGACACCGCTTCATGAAATCTTAAAAGGCAATGTGTTATAGTCTTGGTGAAGACAGCATTTCAGTTAACTTTGCAGTTCACTGAGAACTGTTGTATTTTTTAGTATGTATACACTATTATACACATACACACACACACACACACACACACACACACAAAAAGTGTATCAGGATCAAGGCTTTTCTTTGTCTGAGTTCTGCAGACCTGAAAGTGAATTTACCAGCGTAAGAGTAACGGCCTTGAATGTCACTAGACAGTGTGGTATTTCATTTGAATTTAATACTTAATTTTATTTATTTTCAGTCAACGTAAAAATAACAAGTCAAAAAAGGCTTATCTTATCTAATAAGCCCCTGCACATCACGCTTCTGTGTATAGCGCCTGTTTTTATATAGGCCACATTAGTTCAAGAGTATCGGTAATGTTCTAATAGCTTCTCGTGCCCTGCCTCCACAGGTCAATGGCCACATCTTCATGTACTTACATACTTACAAATTAATTTGCTATATAATTCCATGCTTATTCAACACGCTAAATAAATGAATAAACACATCATTAGTTTTCTTTTGTCTCACATTCCACCACAGTGTTCTCCCCTCATGTTCTTCCTTTCCAGGTCAGTGAAAGAGGGCCACTTTCCAGAACCGTCTCTCTCGCTCATTAATTAGGTGTGATAGCACCTTTCTCCACAGGATCAATCAGTGTGTCTAATACAGTCATTGACCTCAGACCCTCTCCAACTGCGCCTCCCTTTGTGCTCCCACCAACCCTCTCGAACAGGGAGGATGTCAGTCTGTCAGAAACACTGTGCCTACCTTTCCACTGGGAGATGAGATCATATTGGCATGAACCAATACGTGGCAATAAAGAGGGGGATTGCAGATGGCTGGCCATCTTGTCTTCAGTGATACAAAGAGACATCTACCTCATTAGTCCGGCTCTTCACTATGTCTCTGTTCTCCTCTAGTGGCAGTAACTTCCTCTCACATTTTATTCACTGTTTTAAAGCCACTTTCATCTCTCTGCTCCCTCTCATCTGTTTATCTCACCCAATTTAAATTAACTTAACCAGAGAACTCACTGCTGACCAAGACGTTAATTCCTTTCTAGTAATCCTGCTGTCTTTAATGATGACTTTTGATTCTATCTTTCCTGGAACTATATATCCAATATAAGGTCTGAAACAGGAAACAGTTTCACCACTTTACTGCCCACATTCTTTTACATTAATCATTAATTGTGCATCATACACCCACCAGCCCATTTTTGACATTGTACTGATTCTTCCTGATTAACAATTGTTACTGCAGCCTGTGCAGAGCAATCATAGCTACAGTCTAGGCAAGCCTCACTTGAGGGTATACAAAATGGAAAATCCATCAAAAGGGTACAGTGTCAATTTTTAGCAATGCTTACCAGCATTTAGTTCACTAGTAATGTAGACCAAAATACTGCAGGTTATATAACGCAAGATTTTCTTTGTAGTTGTTAACCATTTTTCTTTCCTTCTTCACCTCCTTGTAATCTCCTCTTTTCCTTTTTGTGTCCCTCACATTCCCTCTTCATGCAGAGCTGACATAGCCAAGTGGACATGTTGAGTTATTGTGCTGGAGGCGGTAGTACTCTGCTGTGCTTCACAGATGATCATTTCCCAATTCCACAGCCGAAGAGCGCAGGCCTGCAGTAATTGCTGCAATGCATCCAGCAGCCAGTCCTTATCTGATGCTGTGACAAGAATAGGCCCCATTTTATTGGTCTCACACCCTATGTAATTCAGTAGCGCTTGCATCATTTCCTGCAGAAGAGATGACCATGATGGTGTCACCCTAGGGTGCTTGATGCTGATTGGATGCACAGTGTGGCCCTGAGCAAATAAATCACTTCTCCTCTGTTCGAAGTGGAAACATAAGCCCTATGGGTGACCAACCACCCTCATCACCGAGACACACACACATGCACACACTTCGCTTAGCACAAACAATTACAGCCTTGATTCCCAAAGCACTAATCAGAGCCAACACAAGACACATGCAGCATACTGGTGAGATCATAATTAAAACCTCTCTCTTGGCATATTATGTGGCATATCCCAGAAGGAAGACTCTGTGACTGTAAATATATATCACACTAAACCACCACAACACCAATTATAGTGCTAATACTGCCTGCAATGTTTTTGATTATCGGAACCCACAGACACAAATAGGTTTTTACCCCATCCCAGCATTAAAAAGCAAAATACTTAAAAATAAAAAAAACAAAACAAAACAACAAAAAAAAAACAACACAAATTATTAATTCAAAGAAAATCACGTCCGCATTGTATTTGAGGTAATTGGACCATTAGAGTGTTCTTGCAATCTGAAGTTTCTAAGCCAATTAAACTGTCCCTGACTTACACCGTACAGTGTCCACATAGGTGGAGTTTGTCTTGAGAGATTGTATGAGCTCAGACAGTATGATTACACAGCTAATTATCAACGAGCATGGTTCTATTCACTCTTTCCAGATCCACTCATTTTTATTGCCATTCTCGTGCAAACGACAGGAATCCACTCCAATTTAAGTCAGGTTCAAGTCTTTTTTTTTTAACACCGCCTGTATATTTTGCTTCCCTTTTGCTTCAGAATTCTTATTTCTTATTTTTATTTACACTTTTTTCTATCATTATTTCTTCAGCGCTTTTCCAAAGGAATCAACGCACAATGACATATGTTTTGTCCTGCTGTGCATTGTCATAAAAATGTGTATTTCTTGTGTCTGTTCTCCTCATAATATTCTGTTCAGCAGCGGTAGTTTCCATGTCTACATTTATAGCCAGTGTATGAGGGGAAAATGGCAATTATGCATTGCAGCAAAAGGCTGATGAGGTTTGGAAGGTTAATGAGGACATTTTTGGCTTCAAAAGTAGTTTTAAACATAAACGCAGATTCATTTAATCCAGATGCTGAGTTCAAAAATCAGTAACCGTGTTTTTCTAAAGTATGAAGCACCATGCCATCCGGTGCAACAGTACGGGGCAATGATGTGCTTTTAATAGCTTTTGGATGATAATGGTGTTCTACGGTAGTGACAAATAAGTTAAATCAGGTTTGGGATGCACAGACAAAACTTGTTCATTCATTACTGTTGTAGTCTTTTCATGGGATTTGTTGACAATAATCAAAATATAGAAAATAGCTGACTTTATTCCTTATTCCAAATGACTCTAAACGGAGACGGAGTGATCATAATCTGGCAACTAAGAATAAGACGTTAAAAAGAAATCATAATTTTATTGATTTGCATTTACTTAGCGTCTCCAAATTTGCCTTAAAAGTCTAGTCCTTCTATTTCTTAGGAGCTTGTTCAAACTGTCCTTGTTGTGACTGCAAGTGGCAGTGCTGGATGGTGAAAACATAAACAGACATACATGGTTGTAACTGTTAATGAAGTCAATGAAAACACTGCATGGAAAAACTATATCATTATCACTGTTTCAGCAGGAGAGCGAACGCTAATATAATCATACTGCAGTTTTCTAATACTGTTTACCACTTGCAGTAAACAAATCTGTAATTATTCCAACATGTACTCATAAAATATTCTTGTTAGTCATGGACATATACCTCTTCATTCAGCTGCATGTTCAATCTTCACATTGCACTGTTGTCGTTGTTAATTAGCGGGGGTCGAGTATTTGATTCAGAAATGAGCTTTGCATGTGTCCATAATTTTGAGGTGATTCTGTGAAAGTGCTCTCACCAAACATCACTGAATCTAATTATTCTCTTAGTCTGGAAGCAGAAAGGCTATGATTTTCTAATCTTGTCCTCATTTCTAATTGCATAATTTGACACATGTAGAAAAATGTTTCGACGCGTTCTGTATGACTCTTGAGGTGAAATTTTTAACTCTCACATATATCCATATGTGACAGTTTGTCCGTTTTTGTAGGCATAGAAAAGATTGCAATCAGTTAACAAATGTCTGCAGGTGTTGCTTAAATCAAAATTACAGCTGTTCATTCCAGGTTATATAAAAGATCCTTGGAAGTTATGTCTTTACTTTCTCACTCTTTTTCCTGTTGACACAGGTTAATGGCAGCATTATGCATTAAGGGGTCTTAATTAAGTTTATATGAATCAATAAACATTCATCAGAACAGAAAATAATGAGATGATAAAAAGGAACATGAAGAGTAAATAATGTAAGAAGTCACAATCTGCTGCTTCTTTATTTGTATTTGCCAGTTTACAGTCTTTGATGAGGAGTGCTCTTGTAGCCTACATGTCAACATGATTAGAGGGGACAGCTTTCTGTGTGTACCATCAGTTCATATAAATGTATATTTTATGCACACACGGAGAGAAACAGAAAAAAAAAAAAAAAAAGAGCAATAGAAGGAGAACATAGTTGAACAGCTGCCCAAAACGCCCAAAGGATTAGATTGCTCTCTTTTGATCCCTCTCTCACAACATGTACCAATGTTAAAATACCATTCTGTTGGATTGGTTTAGGTTTTTATCTCTGAGTTCTTCTTGTTACTGCGTGTTTTTTCATCTGATTGAAAAAGATTATCCCTGTATCTGAAAGGCTTATCGTGGTTAGAAAGTGGCTAAAAACAAAAAAGGCCAATTCCAAACAAATCACATAACAAGATATGA
The DNA here is from genome assembly GCF_000690725.1 of Stegastes partitus. Lineage (NCBI taxonomy): Eukaryota > Metazoa > Chordata > Actinopteri > Pomacentridae > Stegastes > Stegastes partitus. Next base: position 492,188 of record NW_007577785.1, read on the forward strand.
ACATGCAATTACTGTTTGTATTTATAATAACTGAAATAGACAAAATAGATAGTGAGATTAAATAGGGATTTTTTCGTTTTATCTCCAGTGCCACGCAGCTCTTTGGTGTTTTTGAAGATGTATGTTGTTTTCAGAGCTTGGATATGCTTTAAGGTCACCTTTACACTACAGTGTAAAAAAAATAATACAGGAAACAGATGCATTTAAAGAAAAGTAATTGCTGTATTTGTTTTGTCTAGCAATATTATCATTCCCTATCACACAGGCTTTGCTGTTTCTTTTTTTTTCTCCTCTCAAAACCCTGCAGAGTGGTGCAGTATACAAACTACAGGGTACATACAATACATGGAGTTTAAAGGTGCCCAGTAACTGCCTTCTTTTTAACCACCTATCCATTTTCCACTGCTTATCCACGTGCCAAACAGCCTTTCTCCCAATACACTCTTCAGCTCACCCTAGACATTCCAAGATATTCCAAGGCCAGATGGGATATATAGTCCCTGTTGGTCTGCCCTGACGCTTCCTCCCAGTTTAATGTGCCCTGAAAATCCCCACAGGGAGGCATCCATCAGGCATCCTGTCAGATCATTGAACCACCTTAACTGTCTCCTTTCAATGTAAGGGTAGTAGTTTTTTGTTTTTTTTCAAACTGCATTTGATGTCTGAGCTTCTAATCTCTCTCATCTTCCACCTACAACCATCTACCACCTCTGTTGTTTTCAGTGGAAACACAGCAGCACATGGACCATCGAGGTGCATGCCATCTTGTGCTTCCATGAGAGTGCATGCTTCTTTGTCATGATGATGCTGGTATTGTGAAAACTCAGCAGGTTTGCCTCTATAACATCCTTCTATGTTCAGCTTTTCCTGCATATATCATAAAGCTGACTTCATTCACACTATGCTGGAACCCTCACAGGCCATGTAATGTCTTGAACAGTGGTTCATTTGGCCTATTTTGTTCAGCAGTGAGATTATATCAATAGCCAAAGTGCATTTTCGCTTCATTCCCTGAATTTTCTGTGACTCTCTTGGCTTCCCTAAACCTAGATTAGCTAGAATGTGTATAATTTAAGGAATTCAGTTAATTATTCCGTTATTGCCGTCCTCATATCCTCACTTTAATATTCTTTTTTTTTACTGTTACTGGGTTTGTGCTGACACCAGCACAAGACTGAGCCCTCGGTACTATCTCAAAAAACAGAAACATTTTCACTGTTTCTGCGCGGATGTTTGCTCGAGCTTATAGAGGCCATTAAAGAATTGTGCTGCACTGCAATATAAGTAATATTACATATGTAAGTAATATCTGTACTTATGTTCATTAGGATTATCTTTGACAACATTAAAAGGGAAAATGATAAAGTGCATGCATAATGCCTTAAGGAAATTATCTAGTGTAAAAATAAACCATAAAATATCTATAAGTTAAACAGTAACAGCAGTTGCAGAAAGTGACAGCTTGAAGCTGGTTGGTGCTGTTTTTGACAGTAACACAGAAACCCATTGACAGATTCTGATGTTGATCTTCCCATTAAGAAAAGTAATTTGGTCACCATTTGAGTCAGACTCAGATCATCAACCAAGTAATTCAAAAGAGGCAATTTAATTTGAGCCTTGACTGGTGACACTGATGCAAGCTGGAATGAGCACTCCAAGGATTTCTTAGATATTGTGTCTGTTCCATGGGCAGTTCTTTGAAAGTTTCAAAGGCCAGACAGGAAGTTAGAAAGCTAGATGCTTAGATCAGACTGGTCCTGATGTTCTGCAGGCTGTGGATATTGTTGGACAACTGCCTTCATCACATAACCCTCACCATTTGCACTGAACAGAATGGAAAGTGCTCTCTAGCTCGCTCTGAGAAGAAGTCACAGGTGTATGCTAATCCCACTCATATGTGCCATTTTTCTACATCAAGCTGAAAGAATATGGTATGAGGGTCATTTTTGGTTCCTGCTCTTGCCTTTAAGTCAATGAGGAGAGAAACCCTCAATAAGATTACACATCTCCCCGTTTCCTGTTTATTCATGGTCAGGAAGAGCCGTTGCCGAATTTTGGAGAGCTACTGACGGTGTGACAGTGGCATCTCAGCAGATAATGTTGTCAGTCTGGTTCCATCAGCGCATTTGAGGAATTAACAAAAAACGAGAAAGGGTGATAAAAGAAAGACAGAAGAAGGGTACTAGGAGGGGAGATGTCTACCGAGATGAAAAGAGAGAAGATCGAATGCCAGGTCTTACACTCTTCCCAGTCATCAGCGGGGAGAAAAAAATCACTCTGGCATCACCAAGCTAATGTCCTGGAGTCTCTTCCATCAGTAGCACCCGAGATGTGCCTCTTCTGTCTACTCTATAAACCTTTCATGAAGAGGGAGGGAAAGAATGTGGCTAAGAGAAAATGGAGAGAGGGCGACTGCCAAAAAAAACCCCAGATGAATCAAATGTGAGCGGAACTGAGGGAGAGACAAAAGAGACTTTGAAACTAAAGACAAAGGAAAAGTGAAGGAGGATGAAATATAGACAGAGCCAAAGGGACAAAGGCTTTAAAAATGGGGAAAGGACAGAGAATGACTGCATAACTAAGGATGTAAAGAAATGAAAGGAGAAAATAAGCAAGAGAATTAAAAAAAAAAAAAAAAAGGTCAGAGGTTACGATTAAAAGCAGTCTATCTGTGTCGGGATCTACATATCTTCATCATTATGAACAAAACCACATTAATGTTATAGCTTATCCCCTCTAAGATGTGTTTGCTTTCACTTTTTGTTATGAAAAGAAATGCAGTCCTAGCTTTTGACACATGGAATGGACAAAAAAAAGAGGAACAAATGTAATGTGACATCATTCCCCCCCTCCAAAAAAAACCATTTCCTGCTCATAATATTACATTTTGAATGAGAACGTCGATTTTATTCTCTGAAAATTTTAGATGATGTAGGCTTTGTGCAGGCTATCCTCCAAATCTGTCCAAATAATTTCCTAGCTAGAAATTTTTGTTTCTTAGAACGTTCTTAGAATGCTGACTGGAACGTTGATGCAATCTGTTCAGCGGGAAGTTTTCTTTAAGTTCCGAGAACGTTTCGCAAGAACATTCTTGGAACCCTCTCAAAATGTTAAATGACAACATTTCTAGAATATGATGCACTAATGTGGTTGCAATATTTTCAGTGGGAAGTTTTTATTTTTTCTTTAAATTCCCAGAATGTTCTGGGAGACATTCAAAAAATGTTTTGTAATAACCCTCCAAAAATGTTAAATGACAACATTTATAATAACCCATCCATCCATTATCTATACACCGTTTAATCCTCACTCGGGTCACGGGGGGCTGGAGCCTATCCCAGCTGACTTAGGGTGAAGGCAGGGGACACCCTGGACAGGTCGCCAGTCTATCACAGGGCCACACTTAGAGACAGACAACGAAGCACACTCACATTCACACCTACGGACAATTTAGAATCACCAATTAACCCTGGAGAGAACATGCAAACTCCACACAGAAAGAAAAAAAGTGAAAAACGTTTTGTGATCTGGGGCATTGATTTTATCCTGAGAACATATTCAAAATGTTGCAGTAAGAATATTCCTCTTCTATAATCATGTAACACTGTAAAAATGTTTTTAAAATAACATAATGCAATCGGAGCCCCTTATAACATCCTTAAAATACTATCTGAATGTTTCTTTGAGAATATTGGTTTCCTTTGACATCATGAGAATGTTTAATAGAAGAACATTCTGTAATCATAAACAGTACAACATCCCCAAAACGTCCTCAGAATGCTGAAGGCAAATGTTCTACCTTTGTTATCATGTCACATACCAGCAATGTTTTAGAAAAAAACATTGTGTAATCTGAGGCATCAATAACATCCTGAAAACATTTTCAAAATGTGGTTTAAGAATGTTCCTCCTTTATTATCATATAACATTGTAAGAATGTTTTTAAAAATAACAATGTAATCTGAGGCATTAATAATATTCTGAAAACATTTTCAGAATGTTTCTTGGAGAATGTCCTTCCTTTGTTATCATGTAAGAATGTGGTAATGTTTTATAGAGGAACATTCTATAGTCACTTATCTCAACAACATGCCCAAAACATCTTTAGAACATTGCACCGACAACGTTTTATCTTTGTTAACATATAACAATACAGGAACATTATTTGAAATACTAAAGTTATGATAATATTCTTTGAACATTACACTGAAACGTTTTTTTTTTGTTTGTTTGTTTGTTTGTTTTTTAATTTTAAGAGAACCTATAGGGAATGTTAGCCAAAGTTGTGGGGACATTGGCTGCTAGCGGGGTTGTACCTCAAGTTGCTCATGTTACTCTAAAACCATGCTGCTGTGTATAAACAGCACAGAAGAGTAAAATGACTGCAGATCACAGTAAAGTTCACTTATAAATATACAGACTAGCTTCCTTTGTCACCAAAATGAAAACCTGTGCAATCTACTATATGTGGAGAATCATCCTTAAAGGTGGCATATTTACAGTTTTATCCAGTTCAAATAAGAAATTCATCCGAACTATGTCTCACAATAATTATGCTCCAACCTACTGAACTGCAAAGTCATTTACATTTTGAAAGAAACTGATTTTCTCTTGCAAAGGTAAGACCATAACATGCCTCCTCTGTGGTGGTGGAGGTATAAGTCCTTATATTCCCATGTGGGGCCATTATTCTTAGACTTGAGTTTCCTTTCATTTATTTTTACTTTTGTTTTCACTGACTGTGCTATTAGGTTTAAGTTTCAGAAAGTATCAGGGCTTGGGGTACATTTAATCCTTTCACAACACATTTGAAGCTTCTCCTCCAATTTTTGGGTTACCAGGGTGACCAGTTTCACTCTATCTATTATGTGATTGGCTGGCTGAAAAGGAGCGATGGTAAAGCAATAAATTAAATGGCAAAGATATGCTGATTACAAACTTACTTGTGATATGTCTTAAACAAACGCAATCTGGAATAAACTAAATTTGTCCTCAAAAATATAATTGAGAATACAGTTTGTTTGCATGTTTTGTGAGACAGGTGTCCCATGCAGCTGCATACAATAGCTTCAGTAATGGAAGTCTGTCTTTTTTCTGCTGAGCTCAGCTATTCTATTTGTACCTTACCACCGTTTCCAGCTTGTGTCAAAAGAAAACAGTTTTACCATTGTTCATTATGTTATGAGGGTACCATATTAGCAGTGCTGCACAGAAAATATCACCTTTGATAGAGGGAGTTATGTAAAGGTATTAATCGACCTGTGGATGGGTACTTTATTGTGTTTGGCTTCCACTGAGAGCTGTGGGACAAGGAAACAGTTGGGCACTTTCAACAGGGACTCATAATAAGAAGTGCTTTATGTCAGCTGGTCCAAAGCTGGTTTAAAAATTAGTTATTCTTACCTTTTTTTTTCCCCAGCTCCCCCTTTCAAAATTGCGGCCTTATATAACTACTTAATACTTTACTGGAATAGTGTCATAAAATAATTACCTCTTGAACAAATATGTGACAATCAGGTAGACGGAGCAGACAGCTGCACTGCAGTTTCTATGCTTTCACAACAAAATATGCATAACTGTATAATCATAAACAGATCAACTTCAAACACAATTTTAATCTACATAAAACAAAATCGAGACTTTAAGTATATGATGCTTCTTTTGACAAGAAATATTCACATCTGCTGCCTTTAAATTGAATTTTATGGAGGTGTAGATGTAGACATATACAATCCTAATTAAGTTTTTAAAATGAATATATATAACAATGGTGTCTAGTGAAGGCACAGAACAGAAAGAACAACAAATTCTAGCATTAATTTAAATGGTAATTATGGACTGTGTCAAAGGAACTAACAAGTTTGTTTAGTTTGCCTCTGAACTGCTTTATTCTGGAAGGTCATTCGAGCAAGTAACCAGGAGCAATATTACCTTTTAAAAGCTGCAAAAGATTAATACAAATATTTTATGAAATGCTTTTGGTAAATTGATTAGATTAGATGTGTGGGTTTTGGATATGTAAGACCACAGTTTCTGTAATATGGTGAGAAAAAAAAAATACCAACTCCATGCTTCGCAGACCATAAACAAGAGGAATATCTCATCTGTTTCAATATTGCTGAGAGCTCCCAGGCTCATACCTCCCTGATACCTTCCAGAGAGGCTGCAAATAGATAAAAATGACACACCTTTTAAGTTCCCTGTGGATAAATGCTTGGTTAAGTGTTCTCTCAGCCAGTATATTGTTGGCTGGTAAAGAAGATTTGTTTGAAATAAACAACAATTTACACTGTAAGCAGTCCTGTTACAATAAGACAGGGTAGCCTACTCACTATTACCGATTTATTTTGATCAAGATACAGCTCATGCCTGTTTTGGGGACAGAGGTAGGAAAAAAAAAGGAGTACGACACACTTTCTTGTGTTGGCCTCTATTGAGCTGTGCCTGCAGCTTTCTGTCACATCTCGGAACATGATTTAGGCAATGCAGTTGCCAAAAATGTGAATTTGTCCGTATTCTTAGTATTTCTGGACACATTATATATTTTATTATATATTTTTTAAAAATCCATAAGTCATTTTGACTACACTGATTTGATGTCATTGTTTGGGTCATTTTATCTCAACAGACAGCCTATAATGTTGGTAATGTATTCAGCATATAAACAATATACTTCATAAAAATGTGGTAGATATCAAATAGACCAAATCATTATTAATTTGACAATTGCAAGCATAATCTGGAATCTTAGCAGGTTGAAATTTAAAGATTATTCTATAACCTACTTTTTTGTAGACAGCAGAGCTTTCTGTGCTTTGTAGGTGAAACAAGTCTGCATGCCATTGTGATCATCTTTGGCAATACATACATTACAAAAGCAAAAAATCACAAAAGAAATGTAAAATTAATTAATGTATTTGCTCCATACTGTCAGCAGCTGATGTTACGTACAATTGAGGCCACATCTTTCAACACTTTTAATAAAACAAAATGCAATGCAATAAATCTGAAAAAAAATAATGTTTTTTTTGATATAGTTATGGTTCATTCTGAATGCTACATATACATTCTTTACACGGTCTTTCTCGCTTTGACTGTCATGTCTTTGTCTGTCCTTTCTGTCACCATGGTGACGCTGTTCACAGAATGTTAAAAGTACGATTACAGTGTAGCTGTTGTGTGAGTCAAATCTGCAACTTACTTGAACTGGATGAAGCTGATATGTACTTGCAGGAGCAGAAGCCACGATATAGAACCTTGACAAACTGAATAATAGGAAAACTAATAGGCATCCTGGTGCCTATGCAGCAAAGCTTCCTGGGTGGTGTGAACTGTGTATTATTTTTATTGAGTGGAGCCTATTATATCATGACCAAGTTCATTGTAATGCATTGTTCTGAAACTGCCTTGTTAAAAAGAATAGATTTTTGAAAGAGCAATAACTTTACATTTAACCACTCAAGTGAAATCAAATTTCAAAAGCCTATCCATAAAACATGTGATCATATTTGCGTATAAATTATAAGAAATGTCTGAGTGTCTATGAATCAGGCGTTTTTCAATAAAGGAAGTATTATCACTAAGCCTTTATTTTGCAGGTAAATGCATACAGTAAAAAACTGTTTTCATCTTTCTGTGGTCTGTCCACAGTTATGCACTCTATATGATTAAGTAGTACTATGTCCTATCAAGCACTACATCATAATACAAAAGCTTGGAATGGAAAATTCATGAAAGATGATCTAAAGATGCAGTCTAATTTTTTAGAAACTGGGCAGTTTTACCAGGCACCTATGACGAACGTGTTTGTTTGCGATTCAAAATTAATGCGTGAGTAATAAATTGCAGGTAAAGAAGGCAACAGCTGAGCCTCGGCTAAAGAGCTTGGAGCTACGGTTATTTGTATTACCAACAGCAATCAAAAGGAAGATAAACAGCCTCTCAGTGAGATCCACACAAATGAAATTTTGAATGTGTATCGTATTTGCTTCAATCTAGAAGACCCACTCAACAGTAATGAGAGGAAATATGGAAACAGGACATAAACTGGGGCCTAAATAAGGTTTAATAATGTCAAGTTGAAGCTGGCAGCCTGATTCTTAGGGACAGCTGCAGGGGATAAGAGAGACGATCAGAGAGGAAATGTGACCTCAAACCACACAGAGAAGTCACAGGTAAGAACCAGGGGGTGAAAGAAACAGAGACTGTAACAGAGAGGGAGAGAGAAGCAGCCTGTGTATGTGAGACAGTGTGTGTTACCTTATCTCAGTATCATGTGGCAGCACACTTTAATGTTCTTTGGTTTAAAGCTTGTTAGAGTTAGAAAACTTCTTATTTCCTTTTTAGCTAGATGTTGCCTAATGTCACAAATTCTGAGGCTCAGCAAGTATATTTTTTTATGATCTGTAAAGTAGGAAAGCAAGAATACAAGTAGCTACAATGTGTACAGCTCTTCATGTGCAATTATCATCATGTTACCAATGGTCTGTTTCCTCTATAACTTTTTGACCACAATACCAGAAATCTAGCACGATTATTCTAAATAAAACTGCAGTTGTAAAAAATACTGTGTGTCTTTCAATTGGATACATTATCCATCATGCCATACCTGTACACGTCTATATTGAAATTCATCTTGTCATATCTGTACACATCCATGTGTGAATTAATCATGTCTGATCTGTACATGTGACAGATGTCTTTATTATATCTTTATGTCTTTATTATATCTTTATTTTTAGCCTCATTGTACTTTATTTTTTTCTTGTCTTGCTTCTTCTGTGCCTCTTTGTATCTAGCTGCTGTAACATGTAAATATCCCCAATGAGAGATCAGAAAAGTTTATCTTATCTTATACCCACATTTGTAGTTTGTTTCCACTTTTGCATGTTCCTCTGACTCCATTCCAGTGGTATGATTCAGTGGAATGTACACCTTGTCAGGTAAAATGGCACGAAATCACTTGTAAAAAAAGTGCTAGGAGTTCTTTTTTTCAGACAGTTTTGCCCCATGAAACCAAGACAGGGATAGCATTCTTATTCTACAACATCTGGTAACACACACCCACACATATACTCACTTAACATCCACTGTGGCTTGATGCTTGATGAAATATTGATAATGACTAATGGTTCAGTCCTACATTTTCTTGTGTGCCTAATACGTGTAGCAACACGGATGACACGTACTCGACAGTATATATGGTAAATCATTAATATTTACCATGAATACTGGATGAATACTTCTTCCAGTGAAGTGCTACTAATACTCCAGATAGGGACTTTTGGCACTTGATAGGGATGTCTTTCTGTCTTAAGATGCTATAAAAGCCACATCGATACGCTACAGTAGACTTGTCACTACGGCAACATATTACAAAACGCTCAACAATATAAAAGTACCTTTAACTAGTGCAGTGGGTAGTCAGCTCTGATCATCATATTCCTCAAGGCAGTCCTATTGTTATGCTTTATAGATTGGACTCTTTTATATAACCCTCTTGAAGTTACAACACAGTGTGTTTCCTAAAAAAAAACATTCCCACATTTACTTCTTGGTGAGATTTATCATTAATATTCTGTCCTTAACTTTGCTGTAGTCCCCATGTCTTGGATTAACAGCAATGTTAACATTAGCCAGAGGATGTTAATTAGAAAAATCAACAAATTAATCAGCTCAGGAGGGATGCACGGGCGGAGGGTAGTAGCTGTTGTCTATCAGCAAGGCCTTTGCTGTACATTTGGCTAGACAAGAAAATCCCCATGGCAACACACTGGAAAAGGGCATGATGGAGCAGATGGCTACCCACTCTCTTCACTTGCGCTTGCCAGACAGACGATGCTACAGGTGTGACAAGATGTCCAAGCTGGATCAAGGCCCAGTCCCAGGTGTTCCCCTCCTTGCTTGCTCCTCAGTCGCTCTCTGCAGTTTTTCTCCCAATTGAAGCTCTTTCTCCTCCCCGTCCTCTGTTGTTTTGCTTTCCCTCCCTTCCTTTCAATTCCTGCTCCCCCTTGCTTACCTCAAGCCAAAGATCAGTTGGCTACATTCACAGGCCAGGTGAGGGGAAGTCAACTGCAGCCAAGGAGAAAGCTGACATATCTGTTAGCCTGAGGGGCCTGTCCAGGTGGCTGCTCTGGTAGGTAACATCCAGTTGCTGACAGAAAGCATGGCATGAAAAGAAGAGATGATTTGGCTGTGATTTTTTTTATTTTTTTTTCCCAAGAAAGCATGACAAGCTCCCTACAAACATTATTGTTATATTACATTTCAAAATGTATTGACACATTACATGAATGATAACAAGACTAAGTCTTCATCAATGAATGCAGCTTAGTCTGGCTCTGATTGCACAAAGGTGTTTTGAGCTAAATGTTGCTACTAGCATGCTAATATGCTCAGAGTGAGAATGTTAACAAGTTGGTGTTGAGCAAGTTTATCATATTGCATCTGTGTTTTATATCAAAGAATCCTGTACCTGCTGAGACGTGTTTCAAAGTTGGCCAGAGTTGTGAACCCAATTGCCAACCATCATTACCACTCCAACAGCCACAACACAAAAAATAGGCAGCTTGGTCTCTCCATTTTAGCCAGGCTTTGAAGCAATGAGGCTTGTAAACCAATGATGTGACCACATTCACAGTGTAAGCACAAAGGTGTGACCAGCACTGGTAGCGTTTTCCCAAGTTACTGACTTTTTGCATGATAGTGCAGAACAGGAGGTCATTCAGACCAAAGATGGAAGGGAATTTAATTCAAATTCAGTGACATCTTGAGGTCTTCCAGGTTATATTTTGTGCAGAACACTCTCATATAAAAAACCTCGGGACCCATTCTCATGCCGGTGCAAATCAATGGCAGTGGCCTTGCACTGGAGAAGTAGCAATATCAATGGTTGAAAGCAGATTTTTCTTGAGCCTGCAAACCACTTGGCCATTTTATATTACTGCTCACATCAACACAAGTGAAGGATAGCAGAACTTTTTCGTAGAAGGAATGGAGCTGATTTCATTTACATGACTGATGCCAGACGATGGCAACACAATTTTCCTACACCATTGTCAACAAACCTGTGTTGCTCATATAAGCCTGTACTATGACCTTGTATCGTTATACTGGCAAAAATAGGGGCCCCTATGGACAGACTATGGATCGGTGAAGAGGCTTTTACACTCATAACAGATAAAATATTGTAGTGGTATTCATACCAGAAATGTTCGAGACTTATTCCTGACAACCCCTAATTGTAATCCAGCCATATGTATCCCAAAGGAAGGAGATTCCAACTACACAGTCCTTGTTCAGAATTTTAAATGTATTTGTGTGTCTGTGTGTGTGTGCCTGCATGAGCAAGTGAGAACAAAAAGCGAGAAACATGAGCAGAGCAGAAAGATAGGAGTCGAGCAAGGTCTGCAGGAGTGATTCAAAACAGTGGAAAATCCACTCTTTTTTTTTTTAAATCCCCAGAGAAACTAAAAAATCTATGAAATTACATCAGTTTATTGTATTATCACTACTGAAATAACAGGTTTTAGTTCGAAACAGGTTTATGAACATTTCCTTTTTTTAGTAAAAAATACAGAATATGGTATTTTATTTATTTATTTTAATGATTTCTTTTTTATGATTAATATTTCCTTGTTTCAGCTTTGCACTTTTACAACACTTTAGGTGTTCAACACTGAACTCTTGTGGTAATGCTCTTTTCTGTTTTGCCACTTCTCCCATTAGTAAAAAAAAAAAAAAAAGAAAAAGAAAAAAGAAAGAAAAAAAAACATAATTGAATGTGAATATTAAGCAAAGTGCTGCAAATTACCTTTTGTCTCCAGCCAGCTAAGTCTGAAATATTACCATGGCCACTCTTAAACACAGCAGGTGTTGATCCCCTGCTGCCCCCTGAGAAGAAACTGACTAGCAGAGGCATATAGAACCCCAGAGCATAGTGGCACTTCAAATGGCAACTATAGCTAACAAGGCTGAACAACATAACAGTAGTTGGTCCTTAATGGAGCCCTGAGCCTATAAGCACAGATTTATGTTGAAATGTAAGCAGCCAAAGCCACGCACTAAAGGTTAGTGTGCTGAAATTTGTCTGTATTTTTATTTCTACTTTTTCTGTTAACCTTACCAAAGAATCACATTTCAAAATCTAATATTTTTCATTTGTCTGAAATATACTTGTTGTTACGTTCATGTCAGAGTATGGATTTTATTAAATGAGCTTTGGCAATGGTTTCGGAAAAACAGCACAGTTGCCTCCTTAACACACACTTTATTTTAATTTGTGAGCGCTCCAGCAGTCAGTGATAAATGTGATGAATATGCAAAGGGAGAATGGGATGAATTCTTGTTTTTTTTTTGTTTTTTTTTTACTTTTTTTTTTTAGAGAGAGAGGCTTACTACATTGTTCATTTGGGAAGAGAGCAGAGAGACATTTTCCACCTCCGTGCCACAGGGTGTTACCAAGCGCTTCTTTTTAACTGCCCACCAATACACACAGTAGGAGGTCATCATCACATCCCACCCACCTTACAAAGGCATTTCAATGGCTTCCCACCCACAGACAGTGACAACTGTTGTTTGCTGTAGCCAAGATGGAGGAACTGCTACTGGGAGCTGAACCTTGTTTTTTAGTTTTTTTTTTATTCTTTGGTGGCTGAGTTTATTCCCCTTATCGTCGGTGCACTCCTCTGTGGACTTGAATGGTAAGCGTACATAATTATATGCACAACCAGCATCTTTCTTTTGTGTTTTCTGAGTCTGTATCTGTTCGTCTGTCTCCCCTGACAGACCTGTGACATGTTGTCAACTTGATGGCTTTGTTTAATTAAAAGGAGACATACTCTTGTATAACTGATACGTTCAGCCAACCTCTGACCCATGCATGTGTGTTCGCTTACGAGTCATGCAGTTCATCATTCTTTTTTTCTCATTCAATAGCAAGCATAACAACTCTCCTGACAGACACCTACTTTGATTTTGCATGTCTCTGTGGATAAAATGAAAGTACAGACAAGGACCTCAACAACTAACAGCCGCTGAGTCTTTTAAAAACCATAGCAACAAGATGATGAGACACCTGTTTAGTTGTCCATGCTCTGGCACTGGTAGATGGCATTTACCACAATCTGTCTGACGGGAGTGCAGCGTAACCAATCTTGAAACACTAAGAGAATAATTTGGAGTTAGTGTGGTGTGTTTTTCGGGTGTCTTGAACTTAAAATGGTTAAAGGACTGATCAAAAGATGCTAAGAGGATCCGAATAATCTAGGTTCAAATGATAAAATGACTGATCATAAGATGCTAAGAGGATTCAAATAATAAGGATTCAGGTGCTATATTAAGCTGTCTACAAGCAGCTAAAGGCCAAATAGGGCCACAGCTGCTCTTCTGTTCCTCCACTAGGTCATGTTCATCATTTTGGAGTAGGGTCTGAAAAAGGGTAGTCTTACGCTGACTGGGAGAAAAAAATAATGGGTGTGTGTTTGCTGCTTTCCTGTTGAGAGTTATGTGGCAATTGTGGAATGGCATCTACATACTGTGGGGAGCCTCGCTTTTAACAATCCATTGTTTGTCTGCCAAGGCAAACTATTTGCTGACTGAACACAAGGCAGAATTTGCTGTAGTTTCTTGTTGGACTGTCCGTGCACCTAAGCTGGAGAACTAATCAGCCAGCCACCAAAGTGTGGGACTATGGTGCATGTTAGTGGTTACAAGGCTGCTGCTATGCACCTTCTAAAATTTCAAAAGACTATTTAAACTCCAAACAGTAAGGCCTGCGCTTTGAACATAAAAGCCAAGTGGGGAAACGTGTGTATAAGGAATCATTTAGGTCCGCAAACACAAACCGGTTCCCCTTGTCAATACCAGCTGTGCAGCAAATGTAATACTGCAGCAGCAAAGCAGCAGCAGATGTGGTCTGCACATATGTCAAGAGAAAATACATTTGAAGCTTAAAAGATGCTTCAGGGAATAGTTAATTGAGTGGCGCACAAGCTTTGTATGAGTATGTAGCAGACATATATTGAATAAAACTGACGTGTATCTGTTCCATCAGACGAATGGAAAACGTGGTTAAAATGCCTTCTTCAGCCTGTCAGTTTGTCACTCATTGTAATGAACTGCAGTAACCAAATGTGATGTTGTGCATTTTAGTGGTACTTCTGTCAGAGGAGTCAGTTTGGACAATTTCAGGGACAAAGCATATTTTATCACATCTCTGCGAAGGCACAATAACAGAGAGACAAACAAAAAGCAAGTATTGAAAGTACATCTTATGAATAACCAGGATTTTTTAGCAGCCAGAGTTGGAAAAAGCCCAGAAGCGATGATGATGATGATAAATAAACAATGATCGATCCACACAGAGCTGAAGTGGTTAGATAAAGCGGTAAAGAAGCTTCTTCATCTGAAACTCAAACGTACAATATCAGATTAGAAGAAAAATGTTTTTTTGCTCTTATAGTTCCTCAGTAATCTAGCTATGGGCTTGTTCTGTATTTTTTATGCAGTCAGGGGTTGCTCCAAAATAACTGTTAACTGAACATATAATTTCATAGATTAGAAAATGGTTTTAAAAACCATTTAATGTCTCTTTTTGACATTTGTTTTGATGAGGTTCAAGTTGTTTGAGCTGTTTACATGCTTGTAAATTAAAGCCACTTTAAGTGACATGGAACTTGTTTACAGAGACGAGTTTTGCCAACCTGTCATCCCACCAGGTTAGATGTTTTTGGGGAGTGGATAACGTAAGAACAAATGACATTCAGGTGGTTGCTCACATATTAAAATCAGCTGTAAATACATAAGAAACATTACCACTTAGTCAAGTGATGTTTACTAGATGATAGGCAAAAAGGCAAAAGAATAGTGTAGGAAAAGCACTTGCTATCTACATTCAAATCTTTTTTTAGTTTTTGAAATCACAAGGGAAAAATGAAAGACACTGATAAGTAAATAAGACAACACACATAAGGTAAACACAGACAAGTAGTTTTGTTCAATAGCATGACAAAACAGACTAAAATTTGGATTTAATAGTGGACCTGATGTGATTGGTCCAAGATACATACTTAACATTAAATAGCATTTTCATTAGTTCAAACGAAAAAAATAAAGTCAAAATATTTGCGTACAATCGCTTACACTCTGGCCTCGACTGCAGAGCATTTATACATGATGTGAGGTTAAAATCCAGTTCAAAGAGGACTAAACAGTTTGTAACTTGGAAACAAAGGGCACGTTAAACATCTTCATTAAAAGAGTTTAATCAAAACTAAATCCTGTGGTAGTCAGATTATTGATTCCAAAGTTGAGGGGTTTTAGAGCTATCTTGTTGTGACACCAATTACTGTGTAAGGCCAAGAGAACAGAGAGACTTATTAGTGTGCTTTAGGCACTGAAATGGAGGTGCTTTAAAAATAATGTTGTGTGTAGTTTTTATTTGTCAGATAATTTCATACAAAGTGAAAACAAAAAACAGTCTAATCTGTATTCAGTGTAACTCCCCTTTGCCTTTAAAACAACCCTAACTCTCTTAGGTTACACAGTGGTTACAGGTACTTGGAAGGCAGACAATTCCAGCACTTTGGAGAGCTTCTTCTGTGGATTTAGGCTGTCTCTACTGTCTCCTCGTGTACCCTCAGACTGACTCCATAATGTTGAAGTCAGGGCTCTGTGTGGGCCACACCATCTGTCAGAGAACTCCTTGTTCTACTGAATATAGTTCTTTAGGAATCTAAAGCAATGAATGAGAATCTGTAAGCATACCTAAAGTACTGAATACACTTGGCACAGTACGGTAGATCAAATAAAATCATTGTTTTATGACGTGAACTGATTTATCTGTTTTTTAAGACAGTTTTGTTGTATTGTTTTCTGCAAGGGGCTGGATGGAGAATTTTCATGTCTGGTAACATTTGTTGTAAAAATCTAGACCCATGTAAAACTCTGATCTAATGTCACCTATGTGTTCTCCCCTGTACACACAACAAATTTGAAATGAGCATAGCTGTGACCCAGGTAAGAGAGCATGAGAGCACGGTGGTGCACAGATGTGAGGGTTCTGATTTTCAATTAAAAGCTATACTTTTTAATTAGGAGCACAAGGAGACTGCAGGACCTGAGATTCAAAATTCACTCAAAGTATGGTTAAACGTTTAGAAAAACACAGGTGGAGCAGAGAACAAGTGCTGCAACACAGTAGCTACATCTGAGACATTTATCTCAGTATTTCCCCTCCATCTACCCAGAAAAATATCTACATCTGAACTATTTCTAGGTTCATACACATGTATTCCCAAATGAAAAACTGTAATACAAGATGAGGTCAACTCTATATTTCAATTAGTAGTAGAATTGAGGATGAGCAAATTGGTTCGAGCTATATTCATTCCAATAGAGCCATTCATCTTTTATTACAAATGCAAGCACTTAAACATACAATACAACCTCAAAAACAAGAGAACCTCCTTTTATTAAATGATGTTTCAATGAGATCATATACTCCTGAACACTTAAAATGTTACTGACAATGTATTTTAACTAAAGATTATCATCAAAATGTCAATATTAAGGTTTCATGGATGTTATTGTATTACATGTTGCACCTTTTTTAATGTGTAACTTCTGAAGTTGAGCATCATTGTAAGTAGAAGGACACATAGGTCCACGTGAGGTTTCGATCATTCACTATATTAATAATAGCAAGTAAGTAATTTAGATATTATTTACTCAGAAATCTGACAAGTTGGAAGACCCACCCATTTTTTATTTCAGAAAAGTAATTATGAGGATTTGACATAGGTGTATAAATAACCAAAGAGTTTGAACTACGGTAAAGACAAAACAGTGAACTCAAAGAACAAACGGTTAGTTAAAATAAATTATTTACACTTGACAAGAAATAATTTATTCCGGCTTGAGGAAAAAAAAATAAAAGATTGCTAAAAATGGGGAATGTCCTTGGTTTTTTGAAGTAAGAGTATAAACTCAGCAGCAGTTCATAAATGTTTAAAGTATTTTACTACATTTTATCAGAGCCAGGGATGTCACCAAGTGAAAAAAGATCCTATATTAAAATAGAGGGAACAATATGAACAAAAATAAATAAATAAAAGAAAGGATCTGCCTTTTTGGCAAAGCCATTTGATTGCCATCACCTGAATATAAAATGACTGCATCAATGAAAACAGTAGTATAAGCCCAAGGGGCAGACCTTTATAGTTTGATCTCCTGTCCCGCATACATTACCTCAAACACAGTGGTATCCCTGGCTCTGATAAAAGCAAACATAGATATTACATTGGATTCATTATGAGCTGCTGGAGTCTTATATAGGAAAAACGGCACAAGTGCAGCTTGCCCTAATTGAATATTCATATCACTGACGTCAGTGTGCATGTCCTTGAGCAGGCAAATCCTGTGCTGGTCATACGGACACATGTGCAATAACAGAACTCTCGTTTATCTCTTTAGCTTTCAAACCAGAATTTTTGTTTTGCAAATGAACAAAATATGCTGCAATGTTATTTACAATATTTATACTCTCCCATAAACATGAAGGAATTTATCAATGTTTTCTTTCGTCTGTTTTTTTTTGTTGTTGTTTTTTTAGAAACTTGACACATTGCAGTTTCAGAATTTATTTCTCACAGCTCTTCACTTCCATTTGGGCAGATTGGATGCAATGGTTCCACTGAGCTAACAGCAGATAGTATTTGACATTTATTCAGGGGCATTGCAGTGTGAAGGTTATCGGTGGAATTTTTTAGGCTTGTGCCATATCTGATGACTTTCTCTCTGGTAAGCCTTACATTTGAGTTGAAAGGCATGTTCCTTCTTGTAGTTAGATATCAGCTTCTTTCTGTTTCACTGGACTGGCAAATGGCTGTAAGGCTAAAGACAATATATGTCGCCAAGTGACATCACGGTTATGTGAGGATTTATGTTACAAGTTACAGCTTGGTTAGCTGTCGGTAAACATTACATTTTCCTCTGTAAATGAGTAAAACCAGACCAGTGACTGGTGCTGTACTAATTCTGAGTCATCTCAAGTTCACGTATTTCTGTCCCGACATTGTTGGAGCATTGTTGTATTGCAGAATTGTCTCAAGCTATGTTTGCACTCAACTGAGAAACACAAGTCCTCTCCCTTTGCTTTGATATTTCCCTTTGGAAATGAGGAAAATGGTTTGCTTTTTTAAAATTGCTAAATGTCCCACTGCTGAGAAAGTAATGCACAGTGGCTGAAAACACCTGTCTGCAGACGAAATTACAAACCATCAAAAAAAAAAAAAAAAATCCTCTTTGGAGCCAAACCCTCATTTTATCGTCTCCTCTGCTTTGTCAAAATATTGCAGTTTGGGCAGTACGACAGGATTATAGCTTGTAGGAAAGGTTATCTTCATAACCAACATCCGTCACTAGTGGCAGAATAATTAGGCTCGAGTTATTTTGGGACAGACTGTGATGGATACATACACAGCAGTAATAATAGGAGCTTTATTCATGAAAACAGTAGCTTTACATTTGAATGATTCAAGTGTATCTTTAAATCAATATCTAGTAGTATTCATTCAACCGGCTTTATGGTAGACATGATTAAGTGTAGCAAATGAAGCAATGGTTAGCAAAGTAACAGAGAATAACACAGCTTTTTTATATGCACTTTTAGTGAGTAAGTGTCCTAAGAAAACTGCCAATGGCTTTGTTAGAGACTGGTTTCCTCATTGTGTGTTTAATCATTCAAATATGTGAGAAAAGGATGCAGAACACGAAATATTATGTCAATTATCAAAGAAGGGCTTGAAGCTGTGGTAAAAACCAAAGCAAGAAAATTGAGTCAGCGTGCAGTTACCTGTCTTGCTGTTTGAACGCCTCTCCTTTTCTTTTTTGCTGTTTGTGCTGTCTTGACCCTGAAATTTGTACTCCGTATTTGCATCAAATAATGAATGTAACACAGCAGTAAATACAGGTCTGCTTCTCCCTCATATCTCAGTCTTTTGTCGCGTCTCTCCACATCACTGACTTCTACTCCCGAATATCCAGCTGAGAAAATCATGAGAATTATTAGGCTGAACTCTTTTGCTCAGTGTTCATGTTTTGTGACCTCCACTCAAATCAGCTCATGGCTTGATGCAATTTAGTTGTCAAGATTTTGAAGCCATCATGCTGAGAATACTTTAAAGCATCTTCAGATCCAGAGATAAACTTTCATGCCAATAAAGTCCCTTCGATTTGAGCTGAACTGAAATGATCTGATAAAAACAATAACAGAACGACTGAGCCACTTTCCTTCAAGGACCTCTGTGCATTTGGTTGCATTAATTTTTTTCCTCACATCTAGTCAATCTCACTGCCTCTACTCCAGAGAAAACCCTTCACAGCATGATGCCCTCACCGCCATCCTTTAACTAGGTAATGAGCAGTGCCAGTTATGGCACTTGGAGTTCCTTTAAATGCCATTTGGCGAACTTCAAGCTGGCCGTCATGCATTTTACGCGAGAGTTGCTTCCATCTCGCCACTCTATCATAAGGGCGTTATTGATGTAGTGCCGCTGAGATGGCCGTCCTTCTGACAGATTCTGCCTTTCTGCAGAGGACTTTGGAAGCTTTGTTACAGTCACCACTGACATCTTGGTCACCTCCCTCATTCACCCCCCTCATCCGCCAAAACTGCAAGTGTTTATAAACATGATTAAGATTGACAAAGACGAAAAAGAAAGTCGAGTTAGAAACTATAGTTAAAACACGTATCATTCCTGCAGTATGATGAATACAACTGCAACAAGGGAAAATTCTACAAGTTGGTGTAGGCTTCTCACTCATCAAAAACTACATCGGTATTGCTCTTTCTTTGTCACTGTGGGTCATTGGACTGCATTCATGCAGATGATATTACAGATAGGAATCATGCATTTTGATGGACATGTCAACCTGCAGATGATACTTGTGGAAAATTAATGCATGGAAAAAGTGTTTTGCAATTTTGGAGAGTCACCAAAATTTCAGTTTTGTGCCATCATGAGCACCTAAATTCTAAACCAGCATCCACAGCCTCAGCTGCACCTGTCCTTCCGCCTGAGCATGTTAGGTTTTTTTTTTTTTTATGTTTTTTGCCAAGAAATTACGAGCTCATGCCAAAGAAGTATAGACTACTGCCTGCAGAAAATTGCATAAAAACTGCATTTGCCCTGCAGGAAAATTGAGCCCAACGTCTTTGCACGCCTGAAATGCTTTGTGATAAAGGCCCAGTGTCTGACTAACCATATGAGCCCCCTGCAATGGTCCAAGCTTCACAGTCAGCTGCAATCCTCCTGCTTATGCTCTGACGGGTCAGCAGCAAATAAACGTAAAGTTCAAGTTATTTGATCCCTGAGCACTCATGGGTAAAATTGTAACTAAAACAACTAAAACCTGGAAGGTCAGTGGGAGAAATAAAAACATCTATAACAGAAGACGTCTCCGGAGAGATCAGGAAGATGCAAAAACACATGAATGAAATTCACACTGTACAGCAGGTATTATTAATAGTCTGGGAGAATTACTTCAACTTTAACAGTGAGAACTGAACTCTAATCAACACCACAAAATAATGCTATACTATTAGCAGGGGAGTTAAAATCCACCCAGTGTAATGCCATGCTCATTAACCCATGATAATACTATAAAACCACCACTCCCAACATGGGCATGGCAATTAACTCAGTCATTAAATCTAACTCATTAGCTATGGTTAGACCAAAGCGACAATGTCAAACAAAACACACACACACACACGCACACGCATAGGAGAAATGTATTCTAAAGTTAAGAAAAAGCTGTAGAATGTGTGCTTGTTTTTAACAGCAGAAGAAATTAAAAACTGTCAAATTCAGCAAGATCTGATTCATCCTCTGTCAGCTCTGGAATGTTTGTGAAACACCAGAGACATCTATTATTCCTTAAGAACACAAGAAAATGTCTCATTAAAGTGAGGTCTGTGTCTGTGATGGGGATGTGCTTTATGTTAGCAGAAGTACAAAAAGATTCCTCCGGCAAAAAAAGCGTCACTGTTTTTGAAACGATGAAAATATGTTCCCTCAATAATTTGTCTGTTATTTACAAAAGGCAGAACCATCTAATGACATTCTAAGAGAGAGAGACAGAGACCGAGACAGAGACAGAGACAGAGAGAGAAATCAGAGTGAGAACTGTTTCATTCCAAACTGTTTGACAAAGTTGTCTTTTTATACCCTTATATTACAGGACAGGTATGATAGTTGCCTCGGGGAAGAGGTCAGTTTTCATTTGACAGAGTGATGTTTGGGTTTTACTTGGAGCCATGTTCCTCGGAGGGTTAATTCAAATGACAGTAAATGTAAAACTGACTGACATATTAAATATGTCCATTGCTTTACAAGTACAGTCCTGCAGTCCTTTTTTTTTTTAGGCTAAATATTTGCATCTGTTACCTGTCAGTGAGTCTATGAAACTGATCAAATGTATCCGTGTCGTTTTCTTAAGAAAGATGACTATGTTGTCAATGTAA
>NW_007577785.1:514043-521415 GCF_000690725.1 Stegastes partitus
AATTTGTAGATAAGATGCAGGTTTGACTGCTTGACTTGGTCTATCACTGGCAAGCTCACAAAGACAGCCAGTAAAAATCTAAATTAAATACCAGGCTATAGAGGGCACACTGCAACCAGACTTATGTTTGTGTTAAGTTTTGAGAATTTTCACAAGCTTAATTAGTAGAAACAGCCAGAAATCTGTACACCTAAATTCAACCCAATTTGACCGCAACGAGTGAAGCCATTACAACATAAGATTATGCTGCAATGCAAACTTATTTCCCAGGCTATGATAACTTATTGACCAATCTTACAAGCAAGACTAATTTCTGAACCTCTGTACATTGTTATGAATAATGCAGTGCTGTACGACTTAGGGGACAGTAAGTAAACCTTTTGTGTGTGCTGGAATCAAATCATGCTTGTAGGCGATGAGAGGATTTTATGGCGTATATCTATATCTTTTATTTATGAATCTGTCTCTTGGTTTCATCACACAGAAGGCTGTAGAACTGTAATGCTAAGCTGGTTTGACATGTTTGAATATCCCTAAGCAAAAGTCTTGGTCCAAAGTATAAGATTACAGAACCACAGTATACATTTTTGTTCTGTAGCAGATACTCATTTCATTTTCATAATCAATTTTTTACTTGGACATTTTAGAGTCAGAATTTGAATACGTACATTTACACGCAATTCCCACACAGTCAAGATATTTAAAACATATTTCACTCCTCAAAATATTTAAGTTAATCATGCATTTTGTGATAGTTTTCATTTTAAGGTTGTGTAGATAAAATACAGTTATTGCACTGACAGGGACTGGTCAGCAATCGACTTGCCAGAGATGACAACAAGCACAAAGAAGCACATGTGAATAACTTAACTCGCTCTGATGGTAAAGCATGAACATGATTGTTACATGTACTTTACAGGAAGGTCAGCGCCTTCAATGGCATTTACTTGCAGATATTTCAGTTCGTTTGTTTTTAAAAGCCATTATAGAAAATAGTGGCTTGAAATGCATTCTCCTCTTCAGAAAAGAAAAGGAAATGTGGCAAATAGGAACACTAAGATGAGTCAAATATTCCTGTCATCAGTTGCCATGGTGAGCAGAGAACATAGCTCTCTGTGTCTCAAAAGCAACCTATTAGAATGGCAGAAGAGAGCGTCCCATTGCTTTGGCCACACTCAGTTCTCAGCCCTTTACTCTGGCATGACATTCTAATGTGTGTCTTATTGTCTATTTACCTGCAGTTGGATTAAGGTGCTGAATCACTCAGATTCAGAATAACATCTGAATTTGTACTGGATTGAACTCACAGTAGAGTCTTGAATTTGACATTTAAGAAATAAAGGATGCTATTCAGAAATATGCTGGAACACCGAGTGACTGTGATGGTAATGGTTAAGAGGCAACAATTAGGAAATTAAATCTGAAAGGCAAGAAAAAGATGTTTTTAATGCAAAAACCTGAAAGAGGAATCGTGGATTTCTTCTTGGGACTCACTGAAACAGCTTGTTCAAACGTGTAAAATTACCAGTGTTAACCTTTTGGTGGAATACAAACTCTCCTGGCCATGCAATAAATTGCTGTTTTCTCTAGTTTTCTCAAGTAGTGTGACATTGTAATGCTGCAAAGAGGAAAGCATGGTTGATGGATAAGCATGTGGCTCGAGCTCCATATCTAAATAGTCTTTCCCTCTTTCCCTACAATAAATTAAGATTTCCTCATTTTGTCTGTCTACTGTCATCATAATGTGATGGTGTGATGATCTGGCATACACTTGGGGATTCTCATGTCCACATTTTCAAGAACGGATTCAATTCCCCTTCTAACTTTCGAAATTTCGATATTTCGTGCAACTTCTGCTTGTTTCTCATTTTGCATCAAGATATCTAGGAAGCTATTGTCTGTCCTCCCATCCTTCAAAGCAACGTACCTCTTGTGCTTCCTTGCCTCTCGATCCTTTGACTAGCTCTCTGTTTTGTTGACACTTCAGCTTTTCATCTTTTCCATTTGTTTTTTCTTGCAACTGTTCTTTTTTTCCATATTATTCTGCCCCGTTTAATCTTAAATAACCTCTGAGCTGAATACTTGTGCTGTTGTTTGCTCCCACATTCTTATATGTGCATTGCTTGCCCCAGCTTTTCCTCCATTCTGCTTCTCTGCAAATATGACTTGCCTTGCTTCCTCTGCTAATCGTTCCTACTGAGACCTAAACAACTATATTCTCCGATCAATGTTTTCCACAGCAACAGTTTGTTTTGAAGGTAATCCATAAAATGCAACTTGCTTCAGTTCCTGAGTTTAAAAGCTGCATAAAGAGATCTTTATTTTTACTTCCCAGAAACAAGAGAAAGAAAGAAGAACTCAAACCAAACAAACAAACTGACCTTTGTAGACTATGTGGGTTAGTTTTTGGATTTAAGTGAGGGCAAAAACACATCATTAACTTATTCAAATAAAACATGAGGCCAAAGCTGTATTACAAGTCTGTCATCATATAAATAGAGTGTTTTTCGGGCAGTTCATGCTTCATTATCAGTGGCTTATTCATCAGCTGTTTAATCGACCGACTGACTTGCAATATCCAATCATATTCATACATTTTGTATCAGCGACCTTCATACCTGACACTTTGTTTAAAGTGAGCCAAACTAACATAATGTGATGTAGAATCATGCAGACTGCAGGCTAATATTTCCACTTCTGAGAAGGGATCTCCGCACATCTGAGCTGAGCTGCTCTGTCACACACACTCTTGTCACAACATGACACTTTTGTTCCGACATGACTAATGCAAGCACACACACGCACACACACACACACACACAAACACACACACGGGGGGGAAGGATAAAGTGAAACGGACTTGGTTTTATTTTACTCGAGCCGACAACGACAAGGCTCATTAACTCCACGTGTGACAAAATAAAAGAAATCCACCCGCAATGGCGGCACTGCAAGTAATTTATCACCTGTTGCACAAGAAGAACACAGACCTGGAGAAGTGTTATGTCAGTTCAATGTAAAAGTTCAGCATTTCTCTAATTAAATTTTTAAATCCTTGACTATGGCATCATCTACTCCTAAGTGCCCCAAAAGAGGGTCCCTGCTTTTAAAAACGTTCTTTGATTGAATCAAACAACAACATTTATGAACTCCATCTGTTTGAGATGGAGTCAAGTCCCTTTTTCTGGTTTCTGCGGGTTGATTTCTTGATTTTATAGACTTCTTTTTGGGGTCGGGCCTGAAATCATCTGTCCCTGTTAGCATAAAGGCCAGATAGGTGAAGAAGGTGATTTACTAAAATGTCGGTCTTCAATGCTGTCTTCGGGCTCTTTCAATCTGTTTATGCAATTTCTACAGCACATCCAACAGGAGCCACTTCTCGAATGAAAGTTAAATATTCCAGCACATTTTAGTCTGCTGATTCCTACATTTCCATTACTCTGTACTGGACAGGAGGTATAAAACCAGCCTGCATAACCATGTGAGAAAGGAGTGGCAGCCCCTGCCAGTCTGAGCTCCTGATTAGCATATAACCAGAGTAGGTGGAAAGCTAATCATTTCCATATTACAGAGAATTATACAACTATTTTACTTGCATATTTGAAAGAAAGTTAACTACTTTACTGACTTGAAAAGGCAACTGAAAGAGCAAGAGGTCACTACAGTGAGTTAAACACACACCTGTGTACCAACTTGTCAGATTTGTGACATTAGGTAGGAAAGCAGTATGTTTTGCTAACAACAGTCTTATCTCCAAAGCTTTTATTTCATGTTAACCTTAGTATCTAAGGGTTCAAATTCAGCAGCAGGGCTGCAAGGTGGCGCAGTTGGTAGCACTGTTGCCTCGCAGCAAGAAGGTCGCCGGTTTGCGTCCCAGTGGGGGCACCGGGACCTTTCTGCGTGGAATTTGCATGTTCTCCCCATGCAGCGTGGGTTCTCTCCGAGTTCTCCGGCATCCTCCCACACAGTCCAAAAACATGTTGAGGTTAATTGGTGATTCTAAATTGTCCGTAGGTGTGAATGTGAGTGTGCTTGGTTGTCTGTCTCTCAGTGTAGCCCTGTGATAGACTGACGACCTGTCCAGGGTGTCCCCTGTCTTCACTCTAAGTCCGCTGGGATAGACTCCAGCCCCCTCCCCCCCTGCAACCCTAGTGATTATTAAGTGGTGTATGGATAATGGATGGATGGAAATTCAGCAGCTATAGTAAGAAAACATACAGCAACAAGAACAAACGTTACCTGCACTAACATTTATATTTTTTAGGAAGTTACCTTCAGTGTGTTCTTGGTTATTGAGCGGTGTGTCGTATGTGTGATGCCATTTAATATTTTGCCAAACAGCAAACAGATTAAACCTTGCTTAAATACTCACATTTCCCTTAAGATACTTTAAAATTAGAAATATTTCCCAATGCACACTATTTGACAGTAAAGCCTTGTATTGACTTGTTTCAGCTCTTTATTGAAGCTGTATGATGTTCACACTGAATAAAATATCCAGCCCGAGTTTTTGATCCCATGACGTTCTACAGGATAAAGTGGGAGGATGGATGGATGAAGTTTTCGATGGCTACACAATTTTATCAAATGAAAATATTCTTGAAGCCTTGTGTCTTGTGAAGGAAAATGCACACCTTGTCTAGTGAGAAAAAGCAATGGGAAAGCAATACGTGTTTTTATTGTATTAATAAATATATTTTATATTCAATGAATGTATTTCTTCATTAATCTTTGTTAGTATTCATGCTATCAGTTCAGTATATTTGGCATGGATAGATTTATATTTTTTCTTTCTTATTTGTATGCATTTCTATTTTGACTTTCGCATCTTTTTGTTTTTTTCGGTTTCATTTCCTGATCATTTAGATTTATGTTTGCTGTCAGACCAAATATACATCGGCTCTTTAAGTTGATTGTCCTTGCTGCCTTTGGATTCACCTGTCCTAGTTGGTCAGATATGTGGCTGCTCTATTTCATCCTGAGTAAGACATTTACCCAAAATGTTGACCTTCACTGGTCTCTTCAGGCTCTTTACCAGAATACATATTGCACGCGATCTGTGGATCTAAAAAGTATTTGACTGCACAGCATGTATTTGTGATGACTAGCCCACTGGTGGGTCAGCGAAGCTTTAATAGTTACAGAAAAATTATGAAGGACAAAGTTAGGGTTATGGTTGTAGGGAAAGTGAGCCTTGTAAACACAAGATAAGCAGGCTAGCATGACAACTTATTTCCAGACAGCTCAGCTGTGTCGTCTGGGGTGGTTTAAGATAAGGCAATAACCCTGGGCACTGTGGCTATGTCTTAAATTCATGCCAGACAAGAACATAATATATTTTCATTTTTAGTGGATTGTTTCCCCCGCTATGACTTAAACAATCCAGCTATCCATTCATTGTCTAAACCGCTTATCCTGTTCAGGGTCACTGGGGAATGAAGGCTGTCCCAGTATGCAAGAGGTGAAAAATGGACACAGGGCCAACGAGTAAATTCACATCCACATCTATAAATAAATCAGGCCAACATTTTACCTAATTCCAAGCTCACACTGCAAGATCTTGGCTGCATTTTTTCTCTTAGGCAAACATCTTCGCTAGAAGACAAAAACCCAAAGTTGTGGTTACACCTCCGTCACTGACAACTACAAACACATCCTCACCCACTCGAGGAGCCGGGTTGAAGTTCCTGATCTTTTCTGGCATGCTTGAAATTATTGCCACGAAGTCTAAGGTGCTCTTCTAGTTTAAGCAGCTCTAGGAAGACACCTCAGAGCTGTATTAAGTGACAAGCCAACGAGAAAAGTGTGAGCAGAGCTGGATCTGGAAGGTTGTAAACAACATCTTGGCTTTGATTTGATTTGCTTTCTCACATGTGTTTTCATGAATTTTTACATCTCGTGTGAGGTCGCGTGAACATCGATTTCATACCTCTAGGAGGGGGGGAAAAAACACTTTTGCAATTAGTGCATCTCGTTTGCGCTCAGTTATGTAGCGCGAGCACCACAGTGGCACCATGCATGAGAGGTTGTTGTGTAATTAGGGCAGTTAAGTGATTTGAAGATTGCTGAAGTCTAGTTGTCTAAGCTTGGCATAACCTGGACTGCAGGAAGAAATCCATGCAAACGCTAAGAGAATAAGCAAGCTCCACACAGAGAGGCCGCAGCCAGATTTCAACACAGGGCCTGAACTGCTATTACGTTTGCCAAAACAGCACTGCTGGCTTCAGCTGAATAACCTTTATTGATCACATCTGTGGTCTGTTCAAAATAAACTAATATGTTTTCACAGTGGTACAATGTTTAGCACTGAGCTCGAAGGTCCTGGGTTTAAATCTACGGATCCTCATTTCTCTGTGGAGTTTACATGTTCTCTCATGCGTGGGTTTTCTCCAGATGCTCCCGCTTCCTCCCACAGTCCAAAGACACGCATGAAAGTTTCACTGGGAATTCCAAATTGGCTGTAGGTGTGAATGCAAACTTGCTTGGTTATCTATTTGTTAGTGTTGTCCCCGTGATGGACTGTCAGCCTGTTCAGGATGTAGCCCATCTTTTGTCCTAGCTGGGATAGGCTCCAACCCCATCGTGATGCTCTGCAGAATAAAGCAGGTCTAGCAAATGGATAGATGGTCTAATTGGTTTCTTCAATAAAATCACTGAATTTGATGTAACTAATTTGATTGGTGTAATTTTTATTGAAAAGTTCACCAGATTCTGAAGTGAGGTTACACAGGAAATCCAGTCGACAGTCGGATAAAACGCAGATACAGGTCTGTTAGTTTGCTTGGAGGCCGCAAACACTGAGGCCAGTTAATGAGGCAAAGAAGTTGAACTGAATACAGCTGCAGTAACCTTGCTGTTGCTCTGTTGCTTTTAATGAAAGGCTCCTGTAAACCAGCCAGAGCAGCTTAAAAGCAAAGGAGAAATGAAATAGAAAGATTTTTTTTTTTTTTTTTAATTTTGTTTAAAGAATAAAAAAACAGAAAGCTCAAAGCAACATGTTCCGTATAGCATACCATGTAGCTGGAAGAAATAATGCCTTTATTAGCCTGCTTACATTTTGCCAAGAACTTTTTGTACTTTCACAAATCTGTGTGCTGGATTTTCTTGTTTATTTTTCTTCAGAAAACCTCTGTGAGATCTACAGGTACCATGTGGCGGACCTCTGGTGAGACAACAGCTACCATGAGTGGCATTTATACATGGAAAAAGAAAGATGAAGACAAAAGAATGATTAAGTGATGATGGATTTTAATAACTTTGGTAACCCCCTGATACTTCCCATAGCACCACAATGAAGTTGACATTTTTGATTGTAAGTAAAATTTCAACAATTTTGCAATTAATTGCAAATTAAGTCTGGCACAGATATATT
>NW_007577785.1:522034-540186 GCF_000690725.1 Stegastes partitus
GGTCTCATCTGTACATTACTATTTAGAGTTAATTAACAAATGCTGAAACAAACTATGGTGCATGTTACCTGCTAAAGATCAGGATGTGGACAAAGGTGGATATTAGAATAATCTTTGATTTGTATTGTCATCACTTATGTATTTTAATTAATTAAGTCTTCACAAGATTTTATTTTTCTCTTCATTTAATTTCATTAATTTATGGTTTGTTTGTTTTTAAAAATATATATATATTTTGTGTTGTGTGAGTTAGATCCTTTATTTTTGTTGGACAGACAGAAGAACAAGGTTGTCTCAATTCATATTGACATGAATGATCTGCTTGGATTGAAATGTAATTTAATGGCTTCAGAAAGAACGATCACACACTCATGCACAAACAAAACCAGTGACCCATCCATAGCATGCACAACCTCTCACCCATTGCGTGCTACAGTTTGTGAATTACACAAGTTCAGATGAAATGAGCGTGGAAACTAAGGTTCTTCTATTAAAAAAATAAAATAAAATACGCAGCCCCTTAGTACAGTTTCACCACAGCAAACAGCAATACACCACATAATACTCTAATGGGCGACACTGAAAGTTAAATGCATCCATTTACTTCCTACTTATTCAAACAAATGGCAGTATGTCACATCACAACAGTGTGACAGTGATAGCAAGAGCAATAGAGACGCGGTGCAACTGTGATTAGTGATGAAATAAATATGGAGAACAGAGAGTTAGATTGGTAATGAGGACAGTGGGATCAGGAATAAGACGCTCATAATGACTGCTACTATGGCAATACAAACTCAGAGAATGCCATTTAAAAAAAAAATAAATCAACAAAGGGCAGTCAGGGACAGAAGAGGTAAATGAGCTCTAAGTACACCACTAAGGACAGACTTTATTACATTTGACTGTATGCAAGGAGTGGAGATGCAATTATAAAAATAAAAGGCGTATTATAAATCACACTTGCAACCAACAGCACAAGCAATAAAATTATAGAAATGTGTCCCATTCATAACACCCTTAGGAAACTATTTCAATTAATTTATCCAGAAAAGCTCATTAGCCTCTACCAGCACACTGGTGGTATGACCATAAATTCACTAATCTGGAATAAACACAAGAATTACTAAACACTGTTTCCTGACTAAGTGTTCAGTGATTCATATTGTTGTGAACCACTGCACATTTATAAATTATGTCATCCAACAAATGAGCACCAATGCTTTTAGACAAATGTGAAAGGTAGGAAGGAATGGAAAGAGTCAACAAAAAGCAACAGTTTCAGGAACTCAAGCAGTTTATGCAGTTTTGAAAATGAGAGGTGCAAGCACAATCTTGAAACAGCTCAGCACAATTTGGATAAAGGAGGTTGAATACAGTTGTTAAGATAAATACGCTATCAGCAGGCGGAGTTTGGACGAGCCTCATAAATGGTCATGATTTCTTTGCAACCTTTTAAAGGAAGCAATGAGATGGGAGGAGAGTGCAAGCCTCTACAAGAAAAGAACGTCTGAGATACAGAGACACAGAAGAAAACAATGCCGGACGCACAATATTAACATACAACAACACATCTGCGTGTACAAGTGCTTGAGTTTCATGTTAATTCCGGTCAGTTGGTCCATTTCTTTGGTTTCCTTTCCTGCCAATTTCCCTTGATTTTTTTTTTTTTTCTTCCAGCACCACCATGTAGTTGACAAGCGTGCAGACATCTGTGCTGCTCTCAGGATATTTTGTAATAACCTTTGTGATTCACTAAAATGTTTCCACCATCAACAGGTCAAACATTTGGAGCTGCTGCATTTTAAAACTGAATTTTCAATGTAACTCTGAAACTTTGTGTGTGTGTGTGTGCATGTGCATGTGTGTGTGTGCATGTGTGTGTGTGTGTGTGTGTGTATTTGTAGTGCTCATGTTGTGTTTGTGCAAAGCCTCCTACACTTTGTAGCATAAATCAATACATTTTACTATGAAGACTTGCTTTAAGGTTATGGGTATGGTTGGGCAACTAGCTGTCAGGATTGGGGGTTACAGTTGAGTTGCCAGGAATTAAATGTAAGTCAATGTAATGTCATGTAAAATAATGGAAGCTATTAAAAGGAGCAAAACTTTTTGCATTTATTTTAGGTGTGCATCTACGACGAACTGTATTGCAACAAAAATATGCTTTGGAATATTATTGTTTTGATTTGTTTACACTATCAAAACGTTTACAAATGTGAAGAATTTAGCCAACTAACTACTTGGATGTCAATTTAGAGGTTTACCTTGCAAAAATATAGTCTATTTAAGTGAAAGAGGTGCAAGTACACACTGTCTATACATGGTTTTGGTGACTTTGAGAGCCCTTTGCACACTAAAACCACAAACATTGCCCCATGTACTTACATAAGTGATAATACAGCAATGTTTTGGATCTCAAAACTGCAATGTGACACTACTTCCACAACATCCTCAGCACCACCACCCATCTCATTGCAATAGAATCACTCTGAATTGCAAATGACCAAATATTGCATTTATCAAATTGCACCTGTTTGCAGTTCAGTGTCACCTTTGAAATATAATCTGTTTTGTTTTTGGTCTACTGATTAGGTCAGGAAGCACCTGCGAAGTAAATGAATACCCCTGGCAGACATTTAGCACCATGATCGCTGTAAACTAGTTCATAGCCTGTGTGGAGGGTGAGCTTTAGTGTCTATACAAACACTGTTTGCGTCCTGATGGCCTTTGCCCTGATTGAGACGGACACATTTGACGCTGGCGTTTTCATCGTTCTAACGACTATGGTAAATAATTGAATCATTTCCCTGAATTTTTCCAACAATTGGACATTTGAAGGCAGGGGATGAATAATGACGTAAAGATAAATGGGACTGATGGTGGGTAAGAAAATGGACAGCGAGTTCGAAGGCAATGTCATTTATCATCAAGAAGTCAGCAAATACACTGTTTGCTGCTTGAAAGCAGTGAAGCACCCAAATAATCAGCTCAGTCTGCGGTCATTTTCATCCCATGCTGGATGACCTTAAAACATCCATTTTTTGGAGATGTGTTGTGAAATAATGAGACGAGCTCTTGAATACATAGGGTGAAGGCGCAACAGACAAGCCAGTGAAGCCGTTACAAGAAGTAAGAAGAGGGAGGAGGCACAACCAAACAACAAAATGCATCATTTGCTCTTCACATGGAACATAAAAAACACATTTTCACAAAGGATGCTGTTTTTATTTTTGGCTGGATGCTGAATTCTGAACTACCCATGCCTTAAAGGCTATTTTATGTGACAGCTTGTATGGAGGCTGGACTGTACAATAGTTAGTCAGTGATAACTAAAGTACACAGAGGAGGAAGCTGTCACAAATGATGTTACAAGACAGTAATTGGAAAATTAATCAGAGACAGTGAGGATGGATGAATGGGTACCATGAAGTTTGAAGCCATTTTCATTTTAGTGTTGTGAGCTAGCATTAATTATTTTCCATGTCAAACCAACATGAATTATTCGGGGTGTTAAAAATTTCTTTTATTTATCCTTATCTTTTTTGTTTCATTTTTTAAAATATTCTGAATTGAACACGAGGACGGAGTAAGAATGAATATCAGGATGGGGCAGGACAGCTTAATGTCTCAAGTGAGTGTTTTTCATCATCTCCAACTCCAACTCCAATCTTAGTTTTGCCTGATCTCCAGTTCTCACTTTTCTGATTGAAAAGGAGGCTCCACAGACTACCTATCCCTCTCTTGTGGCAGCCATCTTTTACCTCCTGCCCAGAAAATGCCATGTTTACGGATGGAGGGCACTCCACAGTCAGGGCACGTCCAGTGAGTCATTACTGAGAGGAGAAAAGAGAAAGAAGAAGCAGACAGATGTGAAGAAATAGACAGATGAGGAACAAAGTGATTGAAAGGTAAGAGATAGAAATAAAAACATGGAATGGGCTTAAGGTGAGTCACAAAAGTGTGTTTCTTTTATTCTGCTCTCTCAGCTAGATATTTGCAAGCAAGCGTAGAGAGGGCCAGTGTTTCTCAAATTTTAAGAATATGTAGTTTTCTTCCTATTACAGCAACCTGCAGTTAAAATCCATCTGTCCAAAATAATGAGCTCCTTACCATCAGTTTCAATCTCTCTCTCTGTTTCTCCCCCCTTTCATTTGTCTGTACTTTTTCCATTAATCTTGTAAGGCTTAAATATGTCATCATTTATGCCCAACGTAGACTGGAGGTACATGTCATTTGGGACAAATTAAACCTTAAGTTTCAAAATTTGATTTCATATTCAGAAAGTCCAGAAAACAAGTCTGCAGCCACAGCCAGAGACAGAAAATCATTTTATGCTGTATACATAATATCAACCTTGCTGCTTAATAAAGTCTAAATTGGACTCCCAGAGCATCTGTTTGGAAAAGTGTCTAAGTTTCTGTCTTTCTGTGTCTGAACCACCATCGCTCTAAAGGGAAATGTCTTCTAATGAAAATATAACTCCTGGGTCCCGGTGTATCTCGCCTGCTTTAAAAAATATATTTTTAATTTGTAAGGACATAGCTTTTTAGGTTCAGTGAGCCCCAACGTTTTCATCCATCTTCATAATTTCTTTGATTTAAAGTGGAACATCTACATTTTAAATGCTGTAGGCTGTGCTTGTTACAGCAAAGAAAGAGCTGCCGAGGCTTTCCTATGGTGACTCCTCAGGTGTGGTTGTTGTAAAGTGTAAACCGTGTAGTGTGTTATACATACGGCATTCATCTCTGTTAGAACTGACAGAGGAAAATAATCAAATTAAACCATTTTGTGAAGACAGAGTTGGTGGAACCATCCTCCCAAGAAAAATGAGACTGTTAGTGGTTTCAGCAAATGCCCATTACTACACTTGTTTAGGTATAAATTAGAAAGTCCTTTAGTGGCGATAGGAATAATTACTCTGTCCCTTGGAAGCAAACAAGGAAAGCAGGTGAAGTTGTTAAAGTCCCCCTGCGGTCATTGATTAAATCCCTAAAAACTCATCTCTGTGTATTAAAGTTACATATTTAGGAGTTTTGCTTTTGTTTTGTTTTTTTCCCCATGAAAATAATCCCTTCCTGCCCTTAAATGGATTAGATGTAACTCTACACTGCTGCTTGCTTCATAAGGTGCAAATCTCTGATGTCCCTGCCTCTCTTCACTAGACCCCTCTCTTCTAGCTGCAGCTCAAGCACACCAGCTCATCCACAACTCTGCTCAAACACTTTGAAACTACTCTACACTGCACAATGGCAAGGGATAATATTGGAGTAATATATGGATGCCGATCCTGAAGAATAGCAACACTACAAAAAAACCCATCCTGCAAACTGGCAGGATTGGTTCCTCAAGTTTGTTACAAATGAAAACCCCAGAATTTTAAATACATATTTCTAAGATGGTACACATAAATTTTACAGAGGAAATGCTGTACCATGCTGTTGACTACTTATTTTGCTCAAAAAGTCTGCATAAGGCTGGCCAAAAAAAAGAAAATGATAGAATGGGCAAATCTATACTTCTTTTTATACTTTTACATATTGCCAAATCAACTGCAAGCAATACAAATGCAAGCATATACAACCTCAAATACTATATAACAGACTACATTTTTATTAACCTGATTTGACATGACTCGAGTTAGAATCCTGTTCATTGGGCATCTGATCAGAAAATGCAAAATGGATCACTTTGGAGGGCAATAAGAACCGACATGTTTATTCATGCACAACTGTTGTACACTGGTGAAATGTGTTTTGTCAAGAACGTAATCCTGGACAGATTTGGGATTTTTATCAACAGAATGCGGAGGTGTCAAAATTGAAAATATATGCAGGCTGTCAACTTCCAGTGTAAGATGTTCAAACAGAATCTGTAAAATGCTACTGATGTGTGACTAAGATTTTTATATTAACTCAAAGAACTTAATTAATGTTATTTAAACAATGTGGTCTTGGGGACATATGGAGAAAAGTCAACACTGACGCTATCTTTCACTGATACTACGGAGAGAATAAATGAACAACTTCTCAACAGACTGATATAGAGTCATTCCAGTAATCTCAAATCTGACCCTGGACACTGGCAGCAAGGATCTGGAGATCTTGGTCTCAACTATTTACATCTACAGGTATGTGAGGATCTACTGCGTGTCCATTTTGACACAGAAAAGATGCTGTTGCAGCTCCCTTGTCCTGGGATATTCAAGAAAAGTGCTTTACTGTGAATTGTAAAACTGCATGTTTTTGGGGGGGGTTTTTTCAAATGCAATTAACATTTAAAGAAGCTAAGAATTAAAGAAATTTAGTTTTTCGTAAAGAGGGATTTGTTACCAGTAAGAATGTCAGCTTCAGCAGCTGTCTAGGCAGCAAGAGCACAGTGGGAAGCAGCAGTGAGAGTTCCATTTTCTTCTCAGGCCAAGAGCACATTCCCTTCTGGGGGAGGAAAGTGGAGGACAGCAGTGTGGCGGAAAACACTGCCAAAACACTGAGATTGATTTGGAAAATGACCGGATTAATGTGGATGAAACGGAAGTAACCTGACCCCGATGGGCCATTTCAACCTCAACAAGTACATGTGTCCTATATATGCAATACACTCAGCTTTAGAGGAGTTAAACTCCCAGATAGCCATCATTTAGATAGTCTGAAAAGAGAGCTGTCATGTTTGCGTGACCAAGCAGTAACCCAGCCCCAAGCCCTGACGCACTGCATCAGTGAGAAAGAGAGGACAAAAATGAAATCTTGCCCCATCAGACAGGATTAGGTTTAGATTCTGAAAATAATTCAAAAGATCATCGGCGGGCACAGCAGCCGTAAACGGGGGAATCGTTGAGACTGTACATCATCAGAAAGGATGTGTTTAATAATATAGAACCCAGACAATCCCTCCATACTATCTCTGGAGGGAAACCCAAGTTGTGGCTCTTTTTACAAGGGGGTCCTGTGGGGGCATAAACATGCCACTGAAAGAGCTCCAGGTCTGGCCAACCAGTGCAATGCAATTTATGTTGAACTGGGAAAACCTGGAAAAACACTTTTCCATAATCATTTTTGACCGACAACTGTATGAGCAGCTGTTTTATTTTTTATTTTATGATTTACAGAATCGCAGGCAGCTTTCTGCAATTAATCATACAAACAATGAGAAGTCCTACAGGAAGAATGTGTCAAAAAAAAAAAAAAAAGACAACTTTTTTTGACACATCAGGTACACAAGGAGTGGTAAATATTGTAGAAAGAAGTTCAGTTTTCTGTACATTGTCAGCAGCACAAAAAATCAGCTGTTTCTCCACATCGGGGGTCGGCAACCGGAGCCGCATGCAGTTCTTTCATCCCTCTGCTGCGACTTCTTGAGGCTTTGGAAAATAAATAATGAGTATTTTAATTTAAATGTATTTTAGTATAGCTTGTTAGTTTGTAAAATGTAATTATAAATTTGAAGATTTTTGTGGACTTGTAACATTGAAATAAAACATGTTTAATTTTTTTTGTCGCTCAAAATATGCGTCACAACGTCGTTGTGCGACACCTGCCAGCACGTGCAGTTTTGCCAACGTGATGACTTTCTCGATAAATCTGGCAACTTTCCAAATCATCTTGGCCACTTTTTTTTTGTCAAAAGTGACTAGCAAGAAATCTAGTGATTCTTTCTGGTGTTACTGGAGACTTTTCTGGTGTTTTGGAGACTCTGATGTGACAACATGTATTGTTCTGCAGTTACTGTCCTCAGCGAGCACCTGGTGCTGCCGTGAGCTCCTCCCGTCCCAAAGCGCTCACAGGCGGTCAGCAGTCTGGCGCAGCAGTCCCAGCTGCTGTCAGCAGGACAATCAGACGGCATTTTTACTTTGCTGCAGGTGAATAATTTAAGATTGGCTTTTGTTTCATAAATACAAGGAGAATTCAAATAGACATTGAGTGTTTTATTTTATTTCAATTCAATTCATCCATCCATTATCTATACACCGCCTAATCCTCACTAGGGTCTGGGGCTGGAGCCTATCCCAGCTGACTCAGGGCGAAGGCAGGGGACACCCTGGACAGGTCGCCAGTCTATCACAGGGCTACACTTAGAGACAGACAACCAAGCATTCTATTCTACATACACATATATATAAAGAGGACAGGAGAGGAGAGTAACCTTCAACCCAGCGTCTTTTTTTTTTTGTTTGTTTTTTTTGTTTGTTTTTTTAGTTCAAAATGTTTTTTGTTGCATGCAGAAATTACATTTTGTTTTCTCTGTAGGACTTCATTGTTTTCATAAATGCAACACACTGTAGTGCATTTATACATAGCATACAGGTTAAAACGATATATGCAGTGTTATCTTCATTTTAGATGTCAAAAGGGTTTTGTGGCTTCCAGTGTTTTCTTTTCCATGGGAAACGGGTCCAAATGGCTCTTTGAGTGTTGAAGGTTGCCGACCCCTGTTCTACATCAATCTCACCCTTCTCCTCAATTCAAGTTTAAATGACTATCAGACCCTCAGAGGGGATCTAAAGTGCAGGAATGATATCTCACTCACCTACAATTGCAGATACCAGGAATTTTAAAAGAGCTTCAGGATGCAACATTGTCGTGTTTTTCAGAGAACACAGTCAGCAAGATTTGTCTAAATTCATACCATGGGAACACGAGCAACTTACTGTGCCATGTTATTACATGAGAGGTATTACTACGACATTAACAGTCGGTCACTTTGGGAATATCGGTTTGCTTGATACACATTATTAAGGGATGATTTGAATTGAACGCATGTTCAAGGACACAAATTCTGTACCTGACATGACATACCTTGTTTTTCGAATCTGTTTTGAAAAACAGAACAAAAAATATGTATATGATATCATCCTACTAATAATTGTGTCAGCAAATGCCAGTGGGACAAATTGCACTGAATGGCAAAACTTGAACTGTTTTTCCTTAATCAATGCAGTAAATGTGGCATGGAGAAGTGCAGTATCTATGTATCAGTAAGGCAGCCTGTCACCATACACACCTGTGATATTTAGACCTGTGCCAAGAGAAATAGTGCAGCAGTATTTTGAGACGTGTCTTCTTTTTTTTAAGGCAGTTTTCAAGGTCGTGTTATAAGCACTATACTTTTATAGTTCACAATCCTGAGGGGTTTGGCAGCTAGTCTTAAAACTAAACTAAACTGAGACATCATCACTGATGAAACTATCTGCTTTAAAGACATTTCAAACAGGATTTTACTTATTCTCTGTGATATTTGCCTATGCACCGTATCTACATGGAAAGCGTAGCAACAGCAGTAGCAAGCGGTCTGTCACTGTGTCTGCACAGGAGGCATTCGGGCACCAGTACCTGCATTTTGGAGATGTTCAGAGCCCAATACATTATGAAGTTAATACCCATAAACACAGAAAAATTGACTTGAAGCCTAAAAACATGCTTTGGGTTGTTGCTAGGTTTACATAGCACATGTGAAAAGAGAGCAGTTAAGCCAGGGTTGTAGACAATTAACATAGAGGCCAGTAGATGTGCACAAAAAGAAGGCTCAAAATAGCAACTGAAACCCAAAAAGCAATGGTTCATCCATATTAAGAAAGAATGGAAATTGATTTTCTATGTTTAAAAATAGGATCCAGTGGCTCATTGAAAACCTTTTTTTGTAAATAAAAAGTATCAAACAAGTGCTGAACAATCTGCCTGCTAACATTATATGGATATATTCTTAATATTAACTTTCATATGATAAACAGCAAAGAAAATAAGGGTGACATTTATTCACAGTATTGCAGAAAGATTTTTATAATAATGAAATTGTTTTCCTCTGTAACAAACATCTGCTTCCAACCATCCCGAAACTGTAAAAATAATGATGCAGTATTATCATAGACCAAAAATGCTCACATTTTATTTTATGCTCACAATGGTCAACTTCAATCCATTATATCCCCAGAACATGTATCAGTTGCTCAGCAGTTTGTTACTTTTGCCCTAAATGCACACAGGGAAAAAAAAAAACCAAAGAAAGGTAGAAAAAATAACCTGTTCAAATTCAATTAAACTGACAATTATTTTTTATGACAACTACAAAATATTTTTATAGGGAATGCAATGTCATAATAAAACGTACAAGGTTTGGATGTAACACTTTCTTTTGTTTTCTGAAAATGAAAGAAAGACATTCCTTATGATCATTTTAATGACACTGTCAAGCCTGGTCGGCAAAACTAAATGACTTTTCATGAGACTTTATGTTGAAGTGTTGAATTAGAGAACATCATCCCTGTTTTGATTTAAAAATGCAATATATGCTCAATGGATAATAGTGAAAATTGGGTGAGAAATCCAAAGCTATCAGAAAAGTTGTTGTTCATTAACTAGAGTGATGGCAAGCTAATGTTCTCTGGGAAGTGTAGGAAGATGTGTATTGACTATAAAGTAGGTGGGTGGACGTTTTCTTACAAGCAGTTGATCACAAGCAGGACTCTACAAAATGCATCCTCTTTACATCAAATGTTTCAACTTAATATCATTGATTGAGATCAGACAACTCCTGACATTCTTTTTTTTAAATATGGGTAAAAGTCATTTGATTGCTTCTTCAACTCATGGCCAGTTCTAACTGTGGAAGAAAAAGTCACTTTCTTTAAAAACAGTGAGGGGGATCAAATAGGTAGATGAAATAAAAACAGATATTGTTGACACAAATGCCAGCTGTGAATCAGATTTTAAGTTGGGGGGTTTTTTTTGGTTGTTTTTTTTTTTTTTTTGCAGAATAACTAATTAAAGTTTCTATGATAGCCCAGTAAGGGTGAGAAGAAGAGGACTGGCTGATTAATTTGTCTCCATGTGTAACATCACCCTCAGTAACCCAAACCATATTTTTGGGTTACTGATTAATCCTCCTGCAGCGCCATGTTTAATGTCTGAGCAATCCCTTGTAGAAAATTTTAAGCTAAGACGTAGAAAGGTTAGGATCAAGACATTGTCTTCCATTTACTGAAAGAAACTAAATTCATAGGTCAGATGAATCAAAAACGACAATTTCTTTAAAAGCTTCAAGTCTTAAATGACCTGAATCTTTTCACAATGACCTTTCCCATAGCTACAGGTAATCAGTTGATTAGTGTCAGACCTAATCTCAACATGAATACTTTCAATAAGACGTCTAGAGACTGGAAGATAATGTACTCAGTTAAAGAAAAGCGTCATCAAATTTACAAATTGACCTTTAATGTCTGCTATCTGCAACATCGGAGAAGAACTGTTTCCTATTAGTTGATGCTGCGCAGTGTCACTGTAAATGAATAAACTCTACAGTTCTGCTGTGATATCTGTGCAATAGGGGGGCAGTGCTTCTGCTGACACTTTGAAAGAATCAGGTTTGAAGCCCAACAAGGGGATAAACTGGGCAAGTTTCAGAAGCCTCATTCACACCAAACCCGGATGAGCATGCGCATCCTATGGAGCCTGTCGAGGCTTGGATGCAGCTTGGGATGTTCAAACCACCACTGGAGCTGCCTCATTTGCAGTAAACCCAATCTCACATCATTAATGAGTCTACCTGCCATCATGGTCTGAACATCCAGGTTCAGATGTTTCCCTTGTTGATGGTTCGGTTGATGATAAGACAGCAGTCTGACTGAAACACAATGCTCTTCACATCTTCTTTTAGAGCAGGCTTGTTTCTAAAAAAGTAGAAGAAAAAGTCCACACATTGCTTGTACATCCTCCACCATTCCTGGAGAGGTATGCTAAACGTATTGACACCCCGCAGCTGCTGTGTCCACAATATCATTCTCCAAACACTCTGAAAATTTCCCTCTGGTAGTCCTTGCTGACCCCATCCCACATGGAGACAAACACTGAGGCAAACCTCCTGTGGCTTCCTCCCAGGAGTTCTCATCCTCCCATTCACTCTCTTTGGTGCTTTTAAATTCATGAGCCATTTCTCAAACATTTTCCAACAACAGCTGCCAGTCCACCTGAGCATTCAGTTCACCATTTCCACCACGCTAGTTTCACCAGCAG
The DNA here is from genome assembly GCF_000690725.1 of Stegastes partitus. NCBI lineage: Eukaryota > Metazoa > Chordata > Actinopteri > Pomacentridae > Stegastes > Stegastes partitus. The sequence goes on from NW_007577785.1 coordinate 534,037, forward strand.
CTAGAGAGAACTGCACTTGCCAGCAACCTTGCCAATATCTGTTTGTTTGTTTGTTGTTGTTGTTGTTGTCTTATTGCATTTTATTACCAGTTTACTTTTTCTTTTTAGCATTAGGATAAGTTTCCTTGGCCCATCTGTTTGGACACATGACATTATGCTTCACAACGCCCCCCGAGATGCACCGAACATTTACTCCCAAGACAGTGTAACACAAGGTTTTTGAAAAGAATCCATTCCTACTTTTTCTAATCATTTTCTTAAAACTTTCCAGCCTTTAGTTTTTGTTGTTGCCACCTAAGTTTCATGGTCTTACAGCACAACATCAAGGTTCATATTTTGTTTTAAACCAGTGTTAAAGATACAACGCCAAAGTGACATGAAGGGCCAAAATTTAAGTAATTCAGTCTTTTTTTGTTTCTTTCTTTGTTGTCCACAATTACCTCCAAGGGAAAGTAAGAGAATAACTTGAATCAATTCAAATGACATTAAATTAGTTCTTTTTTGGAGTACCTTTAGACAACTGTTTTCCCTCCTTTATGTAATTTCACATTACCTTGATTAGGCCTTGATCTTGATTTCACACTGTTTCTTTATTATATATATGTATAGTTTACCAGTCCGTGCTTTTCATTCTCTCTAACCTTGGCTACTTTCTGTAGCACAAACATTGGACACAGGACACAGATTTTTGTATCTAGTGTCCTCTGTTTTTTGGTTTCGTTTTTTTTTTTACCCAATCATCATCTCTGACTATCCCCTTATGACTTCTGTGCAAATACAAACCAACAGACTTCTTGGATAGGAAGCCAGTGAATATGATCCAGGAAGCAGCTGTTTGCTCTAAAAATGCAGTGGAAAAATGTTTTGTGGGAAATTTGTAGGAACTGAGACATCTGCGTCTATGTGTGGGGAGTATTGCATTGTGTCTGGCAGTCCCTGTTTTTGACAACTAGTACAGCTATGAAGCAATGCTTTTTGTTTAAGAGCAATATTCCTTCCTTCTTTTATCTGTTCATTAATGAATGAATTCTTCTTTTCTAAACATTTTCAGTTCAAGGACATATGTACATTTAAAATCTTATCCTGCAATACACAACAAGCTGTTGCACAACTCAAGCAAAATAAACAAGGTATAAGAATCAATGAACAGTGCCGGAAGGTTTCACTGCCCTCAGAATGTACGTGCTTGTTTGTCAGTAGTCTCAGTCACCCTCGTTTCACCCTCATGTCGCCCTGACTTCAGCTTCACCTCACGCTCATCAGCCTTTTACAATTACAATTTTACAAATCATCCACTGAATAAATGGGAGTGTTATTTCCCACAGATGATGGAAACATCTGTAACGGATACGACTGCAGTCCCCCACGGAAATCTAGCATCGCTGCTGCACACCAAAAAAAAAAGAAAAAAAGGGAGAAATATTATTCCACATGTAGATTTATGCAACACTCACCCACATGTTTTCTGATCTTTTAAGAACAGCAACCTTTACTAACAGAAACAGAACTGATGCATTTTAATGCTGATGAAGTTTGGTGTGAAGACAGTAAACTCAGACAGGCAGGTCTTACCAGATTTCACAAAAGCAGGCAAGTTTTTAGGACATGTGGTGTATATTGCTTGTATCCATGTGGTCCCTCAACAGACAGAATCCATCAAATAACTCAAAATACCAATACCATTTGTGGTAATGGCAGATTCAGGCAGTCAATTTGTAACCAACTTTCCCAAATTGCAAAGCTCCTTTTCATAAGACAAGTGAAAATCTGTGCTGTCCCCACAAAATCAAGGAGTTTTTGAGATGCTGACAACCTTCCACACTAGCATCAGCATAGTTGGCACAGTTATGGACAATTTATATCTCCTCACATTTTCTATCAAGAGTCGTAACTTCACAGAAGGAAATTATTCTGGCCAGAACTTGACCATTTTGTTTTGCACTGTGGGCCTGAAAATGTGTTTACTTGCTGAGGAGTTCTGTCTGGATCAGTCGTTCCTCATTCAGTTGTTAAAACCATTAAAAACTCAGCACATAAACCTTAAGGTTATTTCTGAGGCTGCAGGATTTCACTTTTACCATTAGGTTTCATAACACCCTTAAATCTCTAGGTGGTATGGAAGACTTGGCAGCATGGCTCTGAGAAATCAGACTTCAAGGCTTTACAGATTAATGGAAAGTAAGAATATTTTGTCTCCTATAGTATCAGGAGACCCATAATGATATACCACTATAAAACTGCTTATTATGGAGGACATGCTCAACAGGATTGTGGAATTGCAAGACCTGTTGATAAATGAATCTTTGCAACAACTGTCTGTTATATTAGGACAGTGACTATGACCAAAATCTTTACTTAAATTTACCTGAGGTAAAAATGTCAAGAATTGTAAGTAAACCTAAAAACCAAGGCAAACAGAAAAGCTAGAGCTATGTATCGTGCTTCACTCTATTGGAAGGCAAATGGAGGTGTTGTTTTCCTGAATCAGACTGCCAACAAGACGGTGTATCACCAGCATGTAGTTTACTTCACACAATGAGTGGAATATTCTCACTTACAGGAAAAGCATTAGCTGACAAAGTGTCACTGATTCTTAGACAGGCAATTCTGCCTGGGCTGGGTGATTAAGATTTCCAATTTCTTCTTAATTTCTGTTTCTGAAAGCATCTGATGTGACTATTTTATTAATCATTTTTAATGGACCTCCATAAAATAAATTTGCTATACAGGTTACTTAAGAAACATCTTGTTTAGGTTTGTACGACAGATTGGCAACGTTCTTGGTTGTAAGATTGTTTTCCCTTTAGCTTTTCATGCTTAACATCTCAGAACATTAATTATATTTGCATGTTAGTTTATTACTACACAGTACATATGTTTTCGCGAAGAGAGTGAGGTGTGAGAATCTGGCTCCTAGGGTAAATGTGTACTGGATTTATAGAATAGAATAGAATAGAATAGAATAGAATAGAATAGAATAGAATAGAACAGAATAGAAAAATACTTTATTTATCCCAGGCCTGGGAAATGACTGTAATAATTTCCTAGGCCTGGGATAAATAAAGTATTTTTCTATTCTATTCTATTCTATTCTATTCTATTCTATTCTATAAATCCAGTACACATTTACCCTAGGAGCCAGATTCTCACTCAGCTGTTACAGGTGAAGTAAGTCAATGAACCTGCATCTGCATGGTGGGGTAAGACGATGTAGGTCATGAATGAAAGCAAGTAAAAGGAATCTGAAGGACAAAGGCTAAGAATTGGGCACAACAGATCATGTTGTGAAAATAATAATAATAATTTTAAAAAACACAAAATATAATTATATAACAATTGTCGAATATAAAAGTGTTGTTAAGTATGAGATGCCATTTGTCCGCATAAATCCACATAATGAGCTCTTTTAACTTTAATATTATGAGTGGTGAGAACACACAAAAGGTAAGTAGCGATCAAAGGGATTTAAAACATTTTATTATTTTTTTTAATGTTCAGGCATGGAGTGAATTATTGTGCTGTTTACTTTTGAATTTACTCAAGCCACAATTACATCTTTAAATAAGACTCTTTAAATAAATTCAAATAAACAGTCAGCCTGGCCATCATTATTGCAAGAGTTTGTGGCGCGTTCATTTGTTTTGTTTTAAATTTAAACCCTTTTCTCCAACACTGCCATTTATGTGCGCTTCCAATTCTTATAGCCATCTGCTTCATTCGATCAAAGTGTCAGGGGAATGTGAGTAAATGAATCATCATCAATATTGTGGCATATAGTGTTGCCAAACTGAGAGCAGCGTTAAACTGGTATATGTCAGAATGACCTCTCTCATGTTGTGTGTGTGTGTGTGTGTGTGTGTGTGTGTGTGTGTGTGTGATGGGGGTGCTGAAGCCATGGTAAAGATTGTTCCGGTCAGTTAATTGATGCTTTGATAAGGAACATGTCAAAATATAGTGTCATCCGTTGGAGCTAATTAGATCACACTGTCTGCCTTTTTCTTTCTCTTTTTCTCTCTCTTTTGCTACTCTCTCTTTCTCTCTCTCTCTCTCTCTCTCTCTCAGGGTTATTTCCCCTCCGCCTGTTTTAAAGTAACACCAGCCATGAAACAGATAAGACAGCAACACAATTATGAATATATTTGCATTCTGCTTTTAATTAGAACTTTTGTAATTGCGGCAGCCAACCTATTTTGTAGTGACAATTTCAAAAGTTAAATCAATTTGAACAAGCATGAAAGTGGAAGGGAAGAAACGGGCGTGCCTGAATAAATAAATGAAATACGGCCACTTGAGTTTTAATTATAAAAGGCATCACCATGTGTCGTCGTTTGAAATAAATGCTGGTGAGAGATTGTTGCGATAACAAGCTAGTGCCACATGCATGCAGTCTTGCTCTCCCTTGACAGATTACGACCAGACAGTCTTGAAAGAGCAGTGTGTTATATATGCATGTGTGGGTGTATGAGTATCTGTGAGGAAATGTGCGGGTAGTTGTCTGCTGGTCCATGTTTGTTTAGCATTCTCCACTTTCTTAGACGGGGGCGTCACACGCCATGAGGTGTAGTAGCACTTAAAACCCCGGAGAGTCAAATATTATAACTATGTTCACGGATAGCAATCACAAACATGCTAAAATACACACACACGTCTGTGCTGGTACAAATGAAACGTCACATCAAGACAGGCATCAGAGGCACAAGAGGCTTTGCGGAGTTGTACTGCACCCGGATACCATGCATAATTCACTAACCTATTGATCGGAGGCATTTGGTTCAGCAAGCTGTTTGGCATTGCATGCCTCTTGGCTATTTTCGCCATGGAGAATGTTCCCAAAATAACTGCATTGATTTTTGATTTAGGTAACAGGCGAACTCCAATAAAACTTCCAGGAAAGGAATCTCAGTGCATTTTGGGCTATTGATGAGAACTGATGAGCATTTCTCAAATTTATTGGTGTACATACTGTATATAAATGCATGAGGATGGTAGCAAATTGCTGTGAAGAGGCTGTTAATATTTTAGAAACCCAAGGAACCTCTGCATTTTGATATGCTAGACACAGAGAGAATTTGAGGGGTTTCGAAAAGCTGATTAATAACCATTAGCTACAATCAGTAAAAAGTCCACCTCATCTGATCTTATCAAGGTCAATAAAATACAGTAGTTTGGCCATTAGGTTGATCAGCTAAATATTGTAGTTTTTGTTTTGCTTTTTTATGTAAGATATATTAACCCTGGCTCCAATAACAATGTAATTTAATAGTACTACAATTTGTTACAGCAAACATGTTTTGAAGGTGACATCATGATGGAAGATTTTGTTTTCCTTTAACATAATGAGTAAAGGTTTGATAGTGTGCTTGAAAAGTTGGGAAATGTTTACATATTAGTAAAATTTTATGCACAGTATATTTGTTTTCTGGTAAAATGTATAATTTTGGAGAACAATACCCTCTTGTAAACAACAGACATATGGAAATCTGGAGTGTATCAGCGAACATGTCTGGAGGGGATCTCTGTGGTTAGGGAAGGTTCCTGGTTGGATTTAATACAGAAAAAAAGTCTACAGTAACTTGAGACAAAATGTGTTCATTAACATTTATCCGAAAGCACAATCTTTCCACTTAATCAAAGTGCTTTTGTTTCCTGAACCTAACCACAGACAAGAGTCAGGATGCAAATCTGAGTCTCTGGTGTGCAAATTATGACCTGCCACCCACCCTGGCCACCTAATAGCGAATTTGGTACAATTGTGAGGAAAAAAAAAATACAAACAATGCCTCTGAACATATCTCTGCCACTGGCATATTTGTCTATAATTGGGGAAAACAATTTAGTAAAAAACACAATTTTCATGAGACACAGTTGGAGATGTACAGCAGAGTTATATTCACAATCTGTTTTATTTTGTACATGTAATTGACCTGTATTTGTACAATGTAGGCGTAAACTTATGAAGACATGTCTCCAATTTAGTTGTTACATTTACAATGAATTAAAATGTATGCAAAAATAGAAACACAACTGATTAATAGACTATATATGTATATGTATTTATAATAAACAAGACATCTGTGATATTGCATCTCAAGCTTCCCAAACAACTGTTTTAAGGCTCAGTGTGGTTGCTCTGGCTGTTGCCATCTTGGC
>NW_007577785.1:541186-553453 GCF_000690725.1 Stegastes partitus
ATGGTCAGCTATATGTTGTTAAATGGCATTAAAATTACAGTATCTGTTTGAATACTGTTGAATGCACATACATTTGATCAGATTGTTATCTGTGGGTTTTATGGGTCTGTTGTAAGATAGATCGGTTTTCAGACAACACACATTCCCGTCAATAAATAAACAAGAGCCCTTCATTGTTGATATGATTTAAATTAAAACGTCAACCTAAACCATTTAATCTTACTAAGATGTACCAACTCCCCACTAAACCATCTGAATCGGAGTCATTCAACATTGACATTCCCTCCATCAATCCTGTTCAAACTGTGTGAAATGTGATTTTCCACACAAATTGGTGATCCTCTTTAATCTCTTATGGATTGCTTTGGCATTTCCCGCTTTAGGGCGAGGCCACTCAGGAGGGAATTGGCTTTAGCAATGGGAGGAGTTGCTGAGGTTACCCCTGAGAGTGACACCTGGGGAGAGGCACGTGCAGACATCAATATGTGGGGGAAGGGGAACGAAAGGAAGTGATTATGTTGAGTGTCTAATGGATCTTGCAGGGATTGTAATCAAAGGCTGAACCCTGTTCATCAAACTAACTTGTCTCTCTCAGGAGCAATTTGGAAAAGGGCTGTTCTGCACACTTTCATGCAAATGAGAGATTGAATTGTTCTGGATTGTTTCTTTCAGTGTAATCATTTCAGTATTGCTCGATAGGTGACGCACATGTAAAGAAGTGGCAGGGCTTGCTTGAAGCACTTTAGACTAAAGGGCAGGTTGAGCATCTTATGATCTTGCTCTGATTAAAAGCCACAATGAATGGCATGGTTTCATAACTTCAAAAGGATTTCTGCAGTCCTTCTGTGAGAGGCAAATGGAGTGTAAGTGGCAGTGACAGTGTAAAAATGGGACCATTACTTGCAAAGCACATTTGAAATACAAGGTACAAAAATTAAATCAATATGAGATAGGCCACACAAGAAATATAGAGTTCACATCTTAGAGAAACCAAACTGACAGAAAATGACAGTGAAATGGCACATTCCTTCCAAAAGGGCTGGATGAGTGTGATATATGAGACTGTATAAATAGAGATTTTTTTTTATTCGACCTGTTGCGATTCTGCTTCCATTTCCACTGAAGTCACTCTTTGTTTAATATCAATAGTTTTATTAGTCTATTGCTTGCAGTGTTGGAGGGGACCGTTTTCTGGTAATTTTGGATCTCAAAAACCAATATAAAAACTTTTGCAATATTCTTTTTGATATCACATTTGGAAAAAAGCTAAAAGGCAAAACTGATCTGGAATTAATGTGTTTTTTCGGCGAATAGTGTGACATTTATGATTGAATTGTGTTTTTCTCTACAGATGTTGAAATATCAGAATACTTTTATGCTGATTTACAAACATTATTATTGTAGCCCAAACAATCTTAAACACAATCAAGAAAAAAATACATTGACTGCCCTACAAAGGCAAAATGCAATAGAGACATATTACTACATACTATCAAACAAAATGGAGTTATACTCCCTATTTGTCTGTATGTTTTTAACTTTGAAGTAGGCCTAACTACAAAATGGAGCTAAAAACCATACTGTGTACTTTGTCTTTGATTTAGCTTTGTGTGGGTTGTGTGATTGCTTTTTCCTTTCATATTTTTTTTCAGATAATCAGTGAAAAAAGACTCTTATTGACACTGAAATCAATACTCATATGAGTAACATTGATACTGAAAATCATTTCCTTCATTCCCAATAGAAAACTCATCACAGTGTCCAGTCTGTGGCTTAGGCAACAGAGGCTCTTGTTAAGGTTAGAGAAAAAGTTGTTATTTTAATAGTTAAATGTTAAATTAGATTGTTCTAGATTTTTTTCTGTATTGAATCAAGGCCATGATTGTTTCCCTAATCCTAATAGATCCATAAAAAATGTATTTATACTTTTGTCACTGCAAGTGAATTGTATTGCACTTTTGTAATTTGCCAAATATGAATTCATGTATTTTCTCATTACATTAAAAGAAAAAATTAATCTAGCCAGTGTGGCATTTCTTTCCTAATTATAGAAAAAAATAGGCAAAGGTTGCAATGTTAAGTACGTCTAATCTGGTTTGTTTTTAATTAATTTTATTTCATCATATAAAATCATCACAGTATAAAAATACATACCCTATGATAGAAGAGCTTGTGTACATCTTTCCTCTCTATTTTCGGCTTTGGCATCATTTGAAGCAGTGCCAGTTGCTGATGACGGCTGCATAGCTGGAACACCTGTTAGGGTTTTAGCTGTGTTTTTATGCCTTTCATTTGTTTGTTTGTTTGTTTGTTTTTTTGTGTAGTTTATGCTTGCACAAATTATGTGAATTACCATCCAGCCTCTTAAGGTGCACGCTTCACACTGTAAGTAATTTAATTTTTTGATGTTATTGATGTCCTCCAGTTGTACACATCTATTGTTGGACAAGACATTAAATGTGCATTTAGAGTCCATACTACTTAAAGTTTAATTTGTAAGCTTGTTTTGCATGCCCAGGCAGTTAAGCTATGCTGTTTTACACCAGCTGCCAGCTGTTCAACAATGAAGTTGTCCAACAGGTATGTTTTATTGAAGTTTGAGCCAGTGGCTTTTGCTGGTAGAGCTTAAAATACAGCAAAAGTAAGTTAATAGTATAATATCAGGTAAATGTTGCATTAAAAACTGTACCACCTTTCAATAATTACACAACTTCTATTTTCTATTGTGAATAATTTAATTTATACAAACATTTGAAACAGACTGTATTGACAATATAAGTACCACGGTAGATACTCAATACAACAAAAACTAATACCTGTGATCACTGATACATAAATCAGAAATATGCAATCACCTAATATGCAGTGTCTGTCTACAAGTATGCATCATGTGGAAAAGAATTACCAGTGAGACTGAAAAATCATATTTTAAAACTTCACAAGGATGGAAATACAGAAAGGTCAGTGACTAACTAAAATCTGTGATAACACTGTTGCAGCAATATTCAGGAGGTGCAGCTCAAGCCAGAGCCATACCAGCTATCCTCCTAAAATGATGCCGCTAATCATGGGCTACTTGCACAATCGAGCTCTGAAAAACAGACAGGCAAGTCCTTCAAACTTGTTACAGGGTTTATCAAAGGAAATCAGAGATTAACGAGATTTGCTAAGGAACCAGCATGTTTGGTATTAACCTGGCAAGGACTACTCCAGTGAGTGCATCATCCTAACAGTAAAGCACAGAGGTGGGAGTGTGATGGTATGCAGCTGCATGACATTGAAAGGTGTTGGGGAGATGAGATTTCTAGATGGCACCATTAATGTATGCGGATATATCAAAAGACTGCCTGACAAGATGACTCCCAGTCTGCAGACGCTTGGCAGAAGAGGAATGTTTCAGCATGGTTTAAAGCACACTGCCAAGGTCACACAAAAGTTTCCAAAGTGAAACAAAGTGAAAACTATGACCTGGTCAAGTATGTTACCTGACTTGAAACCACCAGAACCACCTTGGGGGTATTTTAAAGAAGAAAAAAAAAAAAGGAAGAGCAGCATAAGCCCTCCAACAAAAAGCAACTAAACAAGTAGTATCTGATAAATGGCAAAACATTTCTTCACTAGTATCCTCCATGCAGTAATAAATTATATATTGACTTTTGTTGCATTGTGTCGCTAGTAAAATTATATAATTGGATTGTGGATAAATAGTACACCACTTGTAGCACATTTCGCATGTCGCGTTACGTTTTAGCCTTACATCATATGACATGAAAACAACACGTGAAATGGATAAGGTCAGGGTTAAGGTCAAAGGGAGACTGTCATTTGTTGATACTACATAGCATGTAGTGATGTGGCAAATGAAAAAAATGTCTTTCTTTCTTTCTTTCTTTCTTTCTTTCTTTCTTTCTGATAACATGAAGAGACATACATATTATTCACACACAGATAAGAAATGCTGTAATTGTTGTAAATGTACAATGAATAAAACTCACCATCAGAAAATCAAGCTTTTTGCACTGCGAGACAGAAAAGCAAATTCACCACAGATGCAGAATTTGCTAAATAAAGAATGCAAGATTCCAATCACAGCACATCCAGCACAGTCAAAGGAAGGGTGTAGTGGTCTCAGCGGACGAGGAGCATCTCTAAACCAATTCTTAGTAGGGGAAACAAGGCAAAACACTTGGGGTGATCTAAGATATATCAGCATTTCATAGCATCTGACTGGGGAAAAAAAAAAAAAGTCCTATTTACTGTTGAGTCCTAGTTAGAGATTTGTGGTGGAAAGGGGGAATGTAAGGAGACAAACAGGAGAGAGAGAATGAGACCACAGTGTAACAAAGGCACAGTGAAACATGATGGTGGGAGTATTCAATTCTAGGGGTGTTTTGCTGACTCCAGTGTTGGACACCTACACCGAATCGACACACCCTGATCAAGGACACAGTCTTCAGACATATGCTACAGCCTCTAGTATGCATCTTTGCGGGAAGGGACTCATGCTGCAGCAGATAATGACCTCAAACACACCTCAAAGCTTTGAAAGAACTGCTTGATAACCACAAAAGACCAATGAGTGCTGTCTGTCATGGACTTGCCTCCACAGTGACCTGACCTCAACTCTGCTGAATATTTATGGGGGCACCTGAGAAAGCCAAACATTCGTGCATCAAAAGAAACTGTTTTGAAAATTGTCAAAGCATGCTGTGATAATGTAGGATAACAGATTTTACACAAACCTGTGGAGTTGATGCCATCTCAATGAGGTCATTAATTCAAAAGGGAGGCACATCATTTCAAATTTTTGAAATTCTGGTACGTTTTTTAGTGATTCAACTTTTTAGTCTAAGGACAAGCTTATTTTGTCATTTGGAATGACATATTTTCTATTTAGAAAATGTAAAACCGTAATATCTTCAACAGCGCCTGAGACCCCATTGTATGCTCTCATCTGTTATCTGAAAATCAGACAACATGTACTTTAAAATTGGAAAATTCTAAGAGTTGAGGAATCGGAAAATGAGAAATTTCAAGGTTATATCTATCCCTATACTTAACACAACTAGTTTAACCAGGAAAAAATAACCTTTCAAGTCCATCTAAAGTGTTACATGAACATTAAAGTAACATTGTGGCAATGCCGTTTCACTTCAGCCTGCGCTACCACATCACCAGCTCTATCCTCTCATTAATATACTTCCATCTGATAAAGGTTTCCACTTAGGATGATTCTTTTTCTCCACTCAAGCATCTGTGCTCTTGCTCCTCTGAGCAGAATTAAGGGAATTGAGATGTCATTTATGATGGCGGACCCAATCAATTTGCATGGGTCATAGGAGGACAGGGGGGGGAGTGAGGGGATCTGAAATGAGATGCACCTTTAGTAGGTAGTAAGAGGGTCCAATGTCTCCATTCCTCCCAGAAGCATGCACACACAGGGGGACAGTTAACATATACCTGTGACTTTATTAAATATAAACAACACAGCCGAGGCTCATGCCTACTCCGCTAAACAACAACTCAGGACTTGAGGCTCGGAGAGCATGCTGCTGGCGTACATAATCACCAGGAGAGAGACTCCAGCCTCACTGCAGGGGAGATAAATAGACAAGATTACTAATTACCAATTTACCTGCAGCTGTGACTGCAGCACTGTGCCTCCACTGATGTCTCCTGCCCAGACAAATACAAAAAGCACACCCCACTGCCACAGTATTATCTGTCAATGAGTGAAAGCCATCGGTGGCAGACAATCTGTTTTGTGTCGGTGTGTTTAGGAGGAGGAGAGAGTCAGAGACAGAGGTATCCAAACTTATAGAGCGTACATATGGTGAGCAATACTACGTTTATGAACTGTACTATAGGCACAGAATGGGGCTCAGAATATAATTGTTGGCATTACAACAAGAAACTATTACAGATGGTCACATCGACATTAGAGACTCACTCAAGTGCCGAGTGAGGTGACCTCCATGTTGTTGGGATAAATGATGATCATCAATACTCTCTGAGTAATCTCATTCATGATTTTTGCTGAACAGCATCACAAATCAAAATGTCCAATCTGTACATGGAATTTGTAGACATAGACTAAACCTGATTGTGCAGGAAGAAAGAGAGTAATAGCTTCCAGACACTGAAGGATCACTTTAGTGTACACATGCCTGCATGAGGAGATTGTGATGCTCAAACTTTAGCCTTGATCTGCATCTTTGATTGCCTTTTGATATTAAAGCATTAGATCACAAAATGCTAAAATTTCTGCTTTATTTTTATGCAGTTTCTTGCCATTTACAGCACACTGCTCTTATATAATGCATTTGAAAATCAGCAGCTATGGAAGACACTGGTGAAGAAGCAATATATGTAGCATACATTCATACATACATATATATTTATTTATATATGTGCAAACAGGGCAGGGTAGCAGGTGGTGAAGTGAGGAGGGGCATCTTCCTTCAAATGGAAGGTCCAGGTTTTAGCCTAAGCTGACAAGCATTCATTCCACTGAAGTGTCCTTGAGCAAAACAATGAATTTATACCAGCCTCGAGAGTGCACTTCTCAAGCTGACCCAGCGCTCTGACTTGCCTGCGCACAAGGGTAAGCAAAAGGAGAATTTCCATAAGGGGATCAATAGAGTATCGCATAATTATTACACACAGAGACCTTTGCCCTGCTTCTTGTTACCATAGGGACAAGCAAAAGATTTAGCCAGACAGCATTTTCTGTTCAAACTATCGTTATGCAGCAAAGGAACTGCCTGGATGCATCATATATTTTACATCTAGACACTTTACCACACCCAAGCTAGTATATTGCATTTGGCAGGAAGTCAAAAATTTTGACGAGAAAACAGTACAAAAGGTTAAATACCAAAAAATGGAAAAGACCTTTGATTGGTCATATTTTTGAAATAAATCCTCTAGACTGTGATCACATTTCCTGACTAGCTGTAAAGCTGTTATAGCTCACCTTCCCTAAAGGTGGAACCAGTGTCAGAATTGCAGAAGTCATCCTTATGGCACAGGGTGAACCCAAAGAACAACCTCTGGAACTGAGGCCAAAAACTACAGTTCCTCGACTAGCCACTTGAGGATGGCTCTAAAAGCAAATCAGCCCCCATAAAACCCAATTTAAAAATAGCAAACTAACTAGCAGAAACAAACATGTTTAAAGCCTGGTCTCTATTCCCCATTTATTTCTGTTGTAGCTACTCAGCAGCAGTTCAGTCAAACGTGAACAATGTCTTCTGTTACAAAGAGGTCAGGGTTGTCTCACCGTTACAATGTCTGAACACAAACACGATAGTACAGAAGCAGTTTATATGGCTTATTGTCACAGTAATAGAATGCCAATACAGCTGGCTTGCGAGTTTCCTTCAGAGCGTTTTGTTTGATACTGAAGCGTTTTAAAGACCACAGCCCAGCTAATGAAGATCTACCTGAGGCGACTAATGGTGAGAAATCAGATGACTGAAAAGAGCACACAGAAGATTACAAGCCATTCAGAAAATTACAAAGCCAGTAATAGCGCAGATAAGATGTCAGGTTATGTGTCCTCTGAATGATCAAAATACATTCAGTTATCTTAGCACTGATGCGAGAATCTCTTACATGTTTTCTCAGTAGCTTTGGTGCATTTCTCACATCACTATTAACATTTACACAACAGTTATTGCATTTCTTAAAACAGTTAGGACAAACTGCAAAACCTAGTTGATAACCTGCAAAAGCGTGTCACCTGCTCAAAAGGGATAGTTCCTTCCTCAAAAGCAAGTATATATGTCACTGAAAGTGTCAGTGTCATCAAGAAAAATGATCGATGAAAAGTCCTGACACCATTGTGTATGAAGAAGACAGTCAAATGGCTTTGTTGTGTTTTCATGATGACAGTTTACTATGTGTTTTCAAGTGCAAAAAAGTCAGATCTTCGTGACGCCACTTGAAAGTGCTCAAAACAGCACTATACACTATTTGCACAGCCATTTGTAAACAACATTGCAGTACATATTGGATATTGGAACTGAACATGCAACATACACAGTACTGTAAATCATTCATGCACATCCAGATGTTCCTGTCTGTCTGGCTGCATATTTTCATCTACATCACAGTAAATATCATCCCTTGCAATGCAGCAAGGAAAGTATCTCCTCGAGTAGCGAGTCCACCCTCTGCAGGACTCGGCTGCGAGGTCATCACATGCTGCATCCATGGCCGCTAGCAGGGCCATTTGGGTATGTGGATACCGGTCATATATCTTCCACCTCCAGGAAGAGAAAAACTCCTCTATTGGATTTAGGAATGGGGAATAGGGAGGGAGATATTAAATAGGGAGAGATATTAAATAATAAATAATATAATATTAAATAAGAAATAATAATAAAGTTTTATTCTATTCTATTTTTATTCTATTCTATTCTATATTCCACCAGCATCCTTTCATGTGGGCTGCAGGGTGGCACAGTTGGTAGCACTGTTGCCTCGCAGCAAGAAGGTTGCGTCCCGGTGGGGGCACCGGGATCTTTCTGCGTGGAGTTTGCATGTTCTCCCCGTGCAGCGTGGGTTTTCTCCAGGTTCTCTGGCTTCCTCCCACACAGTCCAAAAACATGTTGAGGTTGATTGGTGATTCTAAATTGTCCGTAGGTGTGAATGTGAGTATGCTTGGTTGTCTGTCTAAGTGTGGCCCTGCGATGGACTGGCGACCTGTCCAGGGTGTCCCCTGCCTTCGCCCAAAGTGGGATAGGCTCCAGCCCCCCCGCGACCCTCGTGAGGATTAAGCAGTGTATAGATAATGGATGGATGGATCCTTTCATGTGCTGCAAACCACTGTCTGACCAGAACTGAGTGAGGAAAACGCACACAATCCCAAACAACAGCATACTTGTTTATATTGTCTCCAGTTAGACCCCTCTCATTCTCAGAGATTATGTCCCTGTAAAGAGTGTCTAAAAAAGTCAGCAGATGTTATGTGTTGTATGGACCAGACAGGAGATATGGGTGAGGACGCCGTTTTCAGAGATGGCTGCACACATTGTAACATTCCCTCCTCATTGGCCTGGGACATCTACGGTTGCTCTCTGTCCAGGACAATTTCTTCCACACCTTCTACCTTTTGCCAGATTGAAATCCGCCTCATAAAGGAATATGAATGTGTGCAGTGGTTCCCTGGCCTCCAGCTCCAGTACACGCTTCATCCCAGAAGAGAGAGAGAGAGAAAAACTACAACAACTTTTCCTGTGTAACATAATGCATTTTGGACATATTGTGCAGTGTGCACGCTGAATACACATACACCGAACTGTCATGTAAAGAGTACTGCATGGCACTACACAAAGTAAACAGTTCACAGCACTGAACATTAGAGTATGCATATACATGTTTTACCTGTACATAGTGGTGACGTAGCTCCTTCACCCTGTTGCTGTTCCGTTCAAATGGCACATTGTACAATTGTGTCATGTGAATTTCATTTCTCCTGAGCACTCTGTCAGTTGTAGCAATTGAGACAGATTCAATAGTCACAAAGATATTGTTGTCCTCTAAAACAGCACTTTGTATCTCTCTCAACCTTATGGCATTGTTTGCAATCACCATCGCACAAATGGCTTCCTCTTATTGCGGAGTAACAAGGGATCCTCTTCCACCTCTGCAATGTTGTCTTGCAATCCAGTGTGGTGCAGAGTAAAATTACAGTAATGTACAGTAAACATGAGATATACTGCATGAACCCATATGACTGTAGGGTACAATAACAGTGCTTTCCACTTGTAAAATGCTGCAGTACAGTACCATACTGTAAATATGGCAAATCCTTACTGTAACACTACTGTACACTACAACACAGTAAATCTGTGCTGCATTAAAGCTGTAAGTCTAAATGTAAAATGTAAAAAGTGACAAATCCTTGTCCCATTGTAAGCTTCATGTATGACACAATGACAGTAGTGCAGTGCAGATACACACCTGTTCTCCCAACAAAATGTTTGAATAAATAACTTTACAGTAGTTCTCCCAACATTTGACTGCAACCTTCGACCAGCCTCAGCCATTGTGAGGCCGTGATTGACAACATGGTCCACAATTGTAGCCCGAATTTCATCAGGCCTCTTCTTCTTCTTTCCCTGTTTTTCCCCCTTCCCCTTCCACCCCGCATCCTCACCTCTCTTCCACCACGCTGACCTTCCATTTCTGTGTCACAGAATTGTAGAAATGGTACACACTATGTCTTGCTCGGTTCATATATGCTAGCCAAGTGAGAGTTCATGGGATTCAGCTCTGAGTGACTGTGGAGAAGTGGCTTATCACTGGTTGCAATTAATGCTTCACAAACCCCTCCTCATCAGTGAAAGCTGAGGTTCACCTGAGAGAAACTGTTCAAATTAGGAGACATTTTTAGGACAACGTTATAAAGAAATGTATAAAATTTGCTTGACAGATATGACAGCTAGTTCAACATTTTTATATGTAATGACTCAAGCTATGAAATGAGGACTATTAGTTTTATAGGGAATGAATATTCAGCATTCATAGGTATTGTTCATTTTGACTGACATGACATAAGCAAATGATAATGTTATAAAGCAGCAGAGAATTATATGAAAGCAACTGATGCATGTCAAAAAGCATTTGCAATTTATTGGAAGGAATGAGAAACTGCTAAGATGATATGCACAAATGACTAAATGCTTTGGAGGTTGAACAGTTATGAGGATTTTAATTCTGATCAGAGAAACGCACCAAAGCGACTAAGAAAAACTTCAACTACCTTGACTCTCTTCCTATAAATGAAAAATTGTTTTCCAAATTTTCAGTTTGGAAAACAAGAAGATCATATGAGCATATATTCTTCTGTAAAATATTGGCCTTCAAGCTGCTGTGGTCAGGGTTGGAGAAAATCAAATCAAATCAAATCAAATCAAATCAAATTGTATGTATATAGCACTTTTCATGTACTACAACAACACAAAGTGCTTTACAGCATTTAAAAACAACATATCATTTAAAAACATTACATCACAAAACATATACATATGGCACATGCAGTCACACACACACACAAACACACACTCACCACTAGACTAAAGGAAGCATGGCATGGCACTGAGGATTGTGGGAAATGCTACCATTAGGGCCATCCACACCAGGAAGAGTCGCACACCATGGCCACTGGGGGCACCGGCACCCAGACCCCCCCCAACTCGGCAGACAGGGGAGCCCCCCCAACCAGCCGGGCCGAGGGGACCCGCAGACAGAACACCCAGCAGCAGAACGTACACAGCCCCCAGTGTGGAGGACCCCCCGTAAGGAAACACTGGAGATAAAAACTAAAACTTTAAGAATAAAAGGGCCTATGTAAGATAAAAATGAAAAATTAAAAGAGTAAAATATATAGGATAAAGATAAATAAATGATAAGAATGTAAAAAGAATTAAAAGTTCAATTAAAAGTCTGATTAAAAAGGTGTGTCTTTAACCTTCTTTTAAAGATATCAACAGTCTCTGCAGTCCTGAAGCTCACCAGCAGGCTGTTCCACAGGTGGGGGCCGTAGTGGCTAAATGCCGCCCCACTGTGGGTTCTGGTTCTCGCTACTGGAATGGATAAAAGGCCACTGCTGGAGGACCTCAGGATCCGCGAGGGTCGATATAGTAAAAGTAGGTCAGACAAATAACTGGGCGCGAGGCCGTTAAGACATTTAAAAACTAGTGAAAGAACCTTAAAATTGATCCTGAAGCAGATGGGGAGCCAATGCAGCAACTTTAAAGCAGGTGTAATGTGGGCCCGCCCTCTGGTCCTCGTCAGCACACGAGTGGCTGAGTTTTGTAATAATTGGAGATTTAAAATACTCTTTTTGGGAAGACCAGAGAGCAGGGCATTACAGTAATCTAAACAGCAGGAGATAAAAGCATGCATTAGCACCTCCGTGCTGGCCTGAGAGAGAAACGGGCGGACTCTGGCTATGTTCTTAAGATGATAAAAAACCTATTTTCACTATATTTTTAATAGGTGGGATAAAATTCAGCTCAGAGTCAAAAATCACGCCCAGGATTTTTACAGATTGTGCTGGTTTAAAATCTTGTAGATTTGATAAAGGTTTCTCTCTCTGGCCTTCAGGACCTATAACTAAAACTTCTGTTTTGTCCTGGTTGAGCTGTAGGAAGTTCGCTGCCATCCATGACTTGATGTCTAAAATGCAGTTCAAAAGGTATCTATTGGCCCTGTGTCATCAGGAGACACGGCAATGTACAGCTGTGTGTCATCAAC